>NC_133658.1:436331020-436541020 GCF_037893015.1 Macrotis lagotis | reverse complement strand
AATTCGATGGGATGGAGCATGGGGCATTGGGCTTATATTTAGAAGTTTCAGGAGCAAATTTCCTTTCTGTCACTTAATTTGAGCATAAGTTTCTTCCACTATAACATGAGTTGGGGAGAAATTCAATTAAACAAGCTAATCTCTATCTTTAAATCCAAAAACTATAAGGATAAAGGAAACAGGGACAGAAGAAGGCACCTTCTGATCTTCCCAGCTGTGTCCATTGCCTTGTAGAAAGCAGGGTAGGTCTGGTTTGGCCTTGGGAGTGTGAAGGTTACACAGACAGCTGCAACCAGCTGGGGCTGTAAGGAATGCTTGTGACCCATCTGCAGGCATACACAGACTGTGAGGTTTTGCTTTCTGGCTGGCCTCCCAGGACCTGGCCACAGCAGGGCTCTGAGGGCCAGAAAGGGTGGCAGTCTTTTTTACCTTCTCCCTTGGTGGCCCAGAATGGGGTCCACATAGCACGTGGTATGATTCATGATTCCCAATTAAGGCCATACTGAAGGAGTCAGCCCCTGGAGTTAAGACAAACTGGTAGCTCCCACACAGGCTGACTAAGGAGTTCCTTAAAGCTTCTACATCCCAACTTTGTAGACAAAATGGGCTCAAGACAGACCAAGAAGACTGTTAGCTCAGGAAAGGAGAGGTCTCTGGCCCTTATAGTCTCCTGCTGGTTGTCACATACCCTATCATCTACACAGACATTTCTGTGTTTCACCCTGAAAAAAAAGGAAAACACAAACCAGAATTTTGGTTTTTTGATGAAAAATCTTAAAACAGAAAAAGTAAGCCAGTGGAATTGTAACCAGATGGGAATGCTTGATATATAATACAATGGGGGCTTGTGTTTGTAAACTGTTTTCCTTAATGTGCTTTAAGTAAGAATCTGCTGAAATCCTTTGATGTAAGGAGGTGGTGATTTGAGCTTTTTAATTATCCAACTTTAATGAATGTGCCCCAATCCTGGGTTTCTGGCATGGTGGGGAACATATCTATATTGGTGGGAGTGAGCCAATATAGGGAACTCTAAGGAAAGGAGCCTGTCTGGATTCAAAAAAGACCTAAAGGGGCAGAAGGGAAAGCAAGGTTAGAGAGATAGGTTGGGGCTGACTGAGGATACAACATCCCTATCCATAATCCACAAAGCAGGAATCAGTCTAAATTAGAAAGGAGAGATAAAACTAGACTATTATTTAGGTAATGATTTCCATATATCTGAGCTTAATCTCTTCCAACTTGGAACATACATCTGAAAGCAATTTTCCTCCTCAGAGTCAGAAAATTAAATTTTTCTACCAGAAATAGACAAATAGGCTTTCCTATCACTTAATAAGAGGGAGCATTAGGGACATCATTGTCTATGGCATTAACTTAGGAGCAGCTGGATGGGCCAAGGGGTTTTAGATCCTCGCTTTGATAATTTCCTCCAGTGTTTACATCTTTGGAGTGGTTCCCCCAAGGACACAGACAGAGTCCAACCTGGGGGGGCCTCAAATTCCAACACAGAAGGGTTGGACTGCCTAGTTCCTATCATCCTTTTGTGAGACACATCCTTCCCAGACTCCTTCCCTAAGTCAGGTCTATAGTTCTTGTTCTCCAGCTCTGCTAAAGAAGGACATCCACACTCATTAGCTGAAAGTTTGCCCAGAAAAAGGTTAAACACATAAGGAGATAAATAAAACAAAATGAGTATAAGCTAAAGGTCAGGGAGCAGGAGGTCTTGGTGAGGGCTATAGAAATGCTATAAGCAAAGGGAATGGGAATGGTTCAGGACTGAATAAAGAGGAGAATAGAGAAGAGTCTGGACTGAATGAGGCAAAGGGGAAGAGGAAAGGTAAAGGAAGATTAGTTGGTTAGGAATGATCCACAAAAGCACAATATCTAGATTTGTGAGAACTTAAGGATTTTCATGAGTCAGGGGCTGACATCTGAACATATCTCAAGGTGACTTCTTATATAAAGCTTACAGAGAAAGGAGTGGAGTGGAATGAGGAATCCTACCCTTCTAGATAAAAACCCTTTCAGACTAGATTCACTTAAAAGCTCATTTCCAGATTCCCTTATTACTTATAAATTGAGGTTACCAGACATCCCTACTGCCTCTGAGCTGCTTACTCCAAGTATGAAGGAGCCTGAGGCTTCTGGACCCCCTCAAAGCAGAGTAGGGCCACCCCCTCAGCGTCCCTCAGAATTCAACCTGCTTACTAATTCTTTCTGTTACTGGAAACTATTTCTCTTTTCTAAGCTGTATTTGGTGTTTGGTTTCTAAGGCAAGGCAGGAATTTCACAATGTCCTGTTTCCTATGTAGACCCAGAGCAAATGTCAAATGATTTCAGTGAAGAGATGGCCAAAAAAAAAAATACAATAGCCAATGAGCAGGGTCCAGTAGATTACACTCACTGAACCTGTGACTTCATTTTAGAATAGGGAATTCCCAAATGAGGAAACTTCTACCAAAGCATATCAGTATTTCTCTGTAACTATTGTCTTAAAGAGTTGCCTAGAGCCTTGAGAGATTCAGTAATATGCCCAGGGTCTCACAGACAGTATGTATCAGATGCAGGACTTGAACTCAGGTCTTCCTTCCCCCAATGGCCTAATTCCTATCTACTATGCCATGCTGTTACTATTTAAAAATACTGATAATAAGTCTTTATACCTCACTAATCACAACTGACAGAAGGAGAAGGAAAGAATGTTCAGGTAGAAAATCTGCAGGATTCTTGGGACAATCCCCATCCTTAACTTGAATATTAATTCCAGAAAAGATAACAATATTTACAGCAATAACAATAATAATAGTTGTTGTTAAGTCATTTTTTAAATCATGTCTAACTTTCTATGACTCCATTTAGGGTTTGCTTGCCAAAGATAGTGAAATAGTTTGCCATTTCCTTCTCCAACTCATTTTATAAATTGAATCAAAATTACCATAGCAGTCACACTACTAGTATGTGTCTGAGACCAGGTTTGAACTCAAGAAGATGAGACTTCCTGACATTAGGCCTGGCAGTCTATTCCATCTAGCTGCTCTGCAATGATAATAATAATAATAATGATAATAATAATAATAATAATAATAAACAGCAGCTAAGATTTATATAAAGAGCTTTTAAGCTTAGCAAAAAAAGTACATGTTTATGTTAACTTATTTTAACCTTACAACAATCCTGCAAAGTAGATGCTACTGTAACTACAATCCCCTCCATTTTATTTTATAGTGAGGGAAACTGAGGTTTGCTCAGGTCACACAGCTAGTAAGTATCTGAGGTGGGATCTGAACTCAGGTCTTTCTAACTCTTACCTACCTAAGATCAGCTACTTTAGAGTCCAACTTTACCTGAGATCTAATAGTCCCTATTTGTTTACTCCTCTGAATGTTGTTTTCTCCCCCTTTCCATGTTGGACTGTAATAATAATTATGATTCTTGAGATTCATAATACACATTGAAGGTTTTAAAGTGCTTTCTGAGACTAGCTGATCAATAAAATTTTTTTTCCAGCTCCAACCTTCTGTGATTTCAGACAGGAATTAATCAAACAACAAGTATTTATTAAGCACCTACTAGTTACCAGGCTCTCTGCTGGGTTCTGGGCATATAAAGACTAAAGTAAAACAGTTCCTTGCCTTCAAAGAACTGGGAGTGAGTACACATATCCCTTAATGAATTCCTTTTATGGCTAAACAGAAAAAGGACTCTAAGGCAGGCTCCAGGTGACAAAACAATGTCTCTAATCCAAGTTACATATATGCAGTACTCAGTCCCATTTGGTTAACTTAGGTATTGATACCAAGGATAATTAGAATGCATTCCTAAAAAATGAATGAATACAAAAGTATATATATATATATATGTATGTATATATACATATATATATATATACATTATATATAAAGCAATTATATCAAGCTCTGAATGTTATGTGTATTTCAGTTATGAAATAGCTTGAACTCGGGAAAAATTAAGGACCCCCCTCATCTCAGCATCTCACATACAGATCCTCTGCCAAAGTGGGGGCTCTATGAAGCAAAGGCTTGACTGGGGCCATTCTCTGATGGAGACTTTTTTTCCTTGGCAATTTCCAAATCCTCCCCAAGGGTTTCAAGGGGAGAGAATATTAAAGTTGAAACCTCAGTAACTCTCCCAACAAAGAAGCTTTGGGGAAAAAAAATGTTTCATTGATGCTTTTCTTTTCTTCTTTTTTTTTTTTTGCATCAGTGTTACTTGCCAGGAACCTCTACTACACCCCACTCCACCCAATACATACACACCCTGCCTTGTAACAAAAAAGTACAGTTAAGAAATACAAAAATGACACATCAGTGTCCATCAGATGATGCCTTATTTTACATTTGTACCAAGAGTAGGAAGAAGTGTTTCATTGTCATTCCTCTGGGGTTGATTTGTCGGGTTAGATCCTAGCAATGAAAGACTGAATTCTGATGTCTTTCAGTCCTCAACAGTGTTTATCTAAAATTATGGCATAATTTAAGTGTACTAGAGTCAGGAGACCTGGGGTATAGTCCTAATTCTGTCACTTTCTGATGTGTGACTTTGAGTAAGTTCTTTCATCTCTCTGAGCTTCAAAGAGACTTATACTGGATAACTAGTGTCCCTTCTAGTCATGACATTTTGTAGTTTTATGAATATTTATAAGAATTTTCAATATGCTAAGAATAAGTAAGGATTCATTCTTTTGTATTTTTATCTCTTGCATCTGCTCTCTTTTTAACTTGCATGAGAGGAAATGGGAAATTTTACTCAGTCTTCAGAATGAGTTTTCTAATCAGGAATTTTCTGGATTTCCAATCATGTACTGCCTAGGGTCTTAGTTACATGATTGGCCCCTATTTCTAAAAGATGAGCTCTTTGTTGGCAGATTTCTCTTAAAGGTAAAGAGAGTTAATCCTCTTCTTTAGAAATCTACAATCCTTTTCTTGATTGTCCCACGGTGACCCAGGTCACCTAGTATCAACACAACAGGAGACTGGTTTGTCTGCCTTGGGTCAAGCTCTGCATTGGGTTTAGACCAATCTTTTTGTCATGTGGAATTTTGGGGCCCTTCTAGTGAAATCATCTTCTTTCCTGACCCAAGAGAGCCATCTATGAAAAGCATGTGGTTATCTTATATGTCCCTTTCCTCTTCAGAGACACAGAAACTCATACTTTCAGATCCAAAGAGATTTTAAGGAATTCATTCCTCAACATCTCTTGCTTTAATGAAGGCGAACCTCCAGAGTCAGATTAAAAAAAAAAAAAAAACCAGTCTTTCTTTATATAGATCCTAAATCTGATTCTATGAAACTTCTACCAATTGCCCCAATTCTTCTCTCTGGGTCTAAACAGAACAATTCTGATCCTTTCTCATGACAACCCTTCTCATACTTGAAGACAGGACTCATTCCCTTCCTAAGTGTTCTGTTCTCTGGGTATAATATCTAGGTTCATAGAATGGGATATTGAGAGCTAGAAGGGGTTCAAGGGACCATCTAATCCAACCATCTCATTAGACAGATGAACTGGGTCTCAGTTTAAAAAAATCTCCCCAAGGTCACAGAAGTATTAAATGGCAGAACCAGGATTCCTATTGAGATCTTTTGACTCTAAATCTAGCATTCTTTCTACTATACCATGTTGTCAATCCTCCTTTGACATGATCTCTATTATCCTTGCCTTCTTCATTGCTTTTCAGGCTGCACTCCAACTGATCAATGTATATTCCTAAACTGTGGTGCCCAGTCATGTCTGGCTCTTTGTGATTCCCTTTGGAGTTTTTCTCAGTAAAGATCCTTCTTCAACTCATTTTACAATGAGAAAACTGAGACAAACAGGGTTAAGTATCTTGCATAGGGTCACCCAGCTAGTAAGTGTCAAAGGTCAGATTTGAATACAGGAAAATGAATCTTCCTGATTCCAGTGCTGGCACTCTATCCACTGCCTCACCTAGGTGCCTCCAAAATGACACTGGAATGGTTTACCATGTCTTTCTCCTGAATTAAGGTAAACAGATATAAGTGACACCCAGGGTCAAACAGGTATTAAGTATCTCAATCTGGATTTAAACTCAGGTCTTCCTGATGCTAGGTCCAACATTCTACTGAGCCACCTAGTTTCTGTAGTACCCAAACCTGAACACAATTAAGGTATGAAGTGTAATTAGGACTGCATAGAACAAAGATGTCATCTCCCTTTCCATGCAGGCAAAGATTGCATTGCTTCCCTTACTTTCGTGATACTAGTGCAGTGTTAAACTTGCATTCCAACAAAAATTCCAGACTTTTTTCTACAAGAATCATTGTCTAGCTATTGTACCTTCATTTTGTACTCATACTGTTCATTTATAAAAGGACTTTATTTTTACCTCCATATAGTTTCATCTCAGTAGCTTTGACTGGGTTCTAGACTGCTGAGTTCTTTTTAGATCTCAACTCTATTTTCAAACATATTTACTTATCCCTCAGAACTTTGAACCTTCTGCAAATTTGATGTTTGCTGTGTGTCCACTCAAGATACCAACAGAGATGTTAGACCAGAACCAAAGATATAAATCTCGGGCACTCTATGAAAAGCCTCTTTCCAAGATGACATCTAACTCTTTAACAACTACTTCTATTTTTAAATACCATCTCCTAATCCTTTCATCTGTATTATTGCCTAGGTCACACATCTCCAGCTTGTCCCCAAGTATATAATATGATAGGTTTGGTTGCTACAATCCAAGGAAATGATGTGCAGATCATTTTACTAGTCTACAAATCCAGTAACTATAAAAAAAAAGAAATTAAGTTTCTTTTTTGGCATGACCTGCTTGTGGTGAAGCTGTACTTGTTCTTAATGATTGCTGCTTTCTTTTTAGATGTTCATTGACTACATCACTTTAATCATACAATCTAAAGTTTAATCAGAATTAAAGTCAACCTCACTGGTTTACAGTTTGAAATCTCTACTCTTTCTCCCCCTCTTAAAATCGGAACATTTTCTATTTTCTATTCCAAAAGATTTCCAATTTTTCTTAATCTCTGAAACATTTTAGCAGTCCCACCTACCAGCTATATCAGTGCCATGCAATGTATCTTGTCAGAGTGTGGTAACCGTCATAGAAGACCATCACCTAATTAATTATCTTAGGTTTCAATTTTTAATTAATTTTGTTCTGTTTTTCCTATTTTAAAGACCATTTGTTTTGAAAGAGTAAGTAAAAACTAAATAAAAGTTGAGTAGTTCTGTCTTTTCTCTAACATCCATTGTCAATGTTTGTTGTATACTGAGCATCCTGAGCAATAAAGAGCATTGTAGTTCTTTGTTTTCCTCTTTTTTCCTGATATAGGCATTTAAAAATGCTTTTTGACTGACATTAGCTCTCCTCAACAGCTTGAGCTCATTCTGAGTTTAAGTGATTCTGACAGTATTCTTACTGTAAATATATGCTTAAATTCATCCACCATTATCTGTGCTTATATCTTTCTTTCAATCTACATTGATGCATTCCTTTTTAAAAAATTCCTAGGGGCAGCTAGGTGGCGCAGTGGATAAAGCACTGGCCCTGGAGTCAGGAGTACCTGGATTCAAATCTGGACTCAGACAC
This sequence comes from Macrotis lagotis, assembly GCF_037893015.1. Classification (NCBI taxonomy): domain Eukaryota; kingdom Metazoa; phylum Chordata; class Mammalia; order Peramelemorphia; family Peramelidae; genus Macrotis; species Macrotis lagotis. Next base: position 436,533,429 of record NC_133658.1, on the reverse strand, counting down.
TTAATAATTACTTAGCTATGTGGCCTTGGGCAAGCCACTTAACCCCATTTGCCTTGCAAAATCCTAAAAAAAGAATTCCTATAATTCTTCTAGAACTGTTTTTGTTTACATCATCACAATTTCATTCCTGACAATGCTCTATCCTTCTTAGGCTGAATTCCTTGTAGAATTTCAAGTCACTGGACTCTACTTATTTTTTCTCTGAATCCTTTGAAATATGCCTGAAAATCTGGGGTACATGTTGGAGGATGCTTGACTTTACCTTCCTCTACTAAAAATTATAAGATGGAATGGTCATTTGTCTCCATTTTTTTTCTTCAGCAACCAATCCATACCCACTCATCAGAATATTTTCTGAATAATATAGCTAGCATTTATATAGTGTCTTCTATGTGCCAGGCACTGCTAAATGTTTTATGAATATTATTTCATTTGATACTCATAACAACTCTGGGAGGTAGGTGTTATTATTTTCTCCATTTTATATATTAGAAAACTAAGACAAACAGAAGTGAAATGACTTGCCTAGAATCACAAAGCTGAGCATCTGAAACTGAATTTGAACTCAGTTCTTCCTGACTCAGGTCTGAGTCTCTACCCTCTAGAATCCTCCACAATTTGAAGTATGAAATTATCCTTAAAGCAAGTCATTCATTTATCAGCCACTATGCTTTTGGCAGAGAGAAAACTCTAGCAAATGTTTGAATAATTGAAGTATCTCACAAATACTGTCCCAATTTTGCATATTCCTTTTTTGTAACTTATTTTCTTAATTTCTCATTTCTTTGCTCTTGCTGTCCAAGAGGTCTGTTTTATGTCAATTTCTCCATGGCATTATCAATTTAGTTACTCCCTTTTGTTAATCTTTATTCAAATTTTTCATTTACTGCTTTCTTCTGTTTACTGGATTATATCACATGAATGTATCATCTCAATACTACTCAACACTAATCACCAATCATCCTTTATTTCTCCTTTTGCTTTTAAATGATATACTTGTCAGAGATATTCCATCTTAACCTTTCAAGTATAACAATGATTATAAGTTCAAATTTGCCTTTTGAATAAGGACTTCTGTTTCACCTTGCTAATTATCCTTATTTTGTATATTTGTAAATAAACTACTAAGGCTTTGATTTAATTTCTGGTTTCTTTTTTTCCTCTTGGAAATTATTGGGCAACTCTGCTGCCCTTTTCCTTATATGGTAGCTGCTATTCTCTATGATATCTAGCTTTGTAGACACATAGGTGGTTTTTCTGTCCCACCCCCTTCCCCCTTTTTCAGCCAAAAGCTATCTTGAACAGCTTTCTGAGACCTCAGGAAATATGTTCTTACCAGCCCCCATTGAGCATACTACATCTTTGGCCAAGTTCATCCTTTGATCCAAAAATCCAAATACTGTCCTTAACTAGCTGTTCTCTTCCCAAATCTGCCTTTTCTTTGTGAAGCCTCTCTGCCTCTAATCAACAGCAGGTTTCAAAATACCATATATGTCCATCCTAAAGTCTTCAGTTTCTTGCTCAAAACGTATTGGCCTTAGCAGGGCTTTCTCATCTCCTGTTGCTAATATTTGCCCTCATTTTAGATTACCAAGAGTGGGTTGGGGTCAACAGGTTTGCCAAACTTTAGGATTTTTCCCCACCACATTCTAGATATATGTGCTGTGGGAAGTTAGTTTACTTTAAGAAACTTTAATTCTATGCCTCCCATGAGCAAGGTACTGTCATAGGGTTAGGGGATAGAAGGGAAAGTTCCTGCCTTTCAGGAGCTTGTATCTGAGGAGGGAGTGGGGAAGAATACAACACATGAACAAACAACCAAGAAAAGGAAAACTGAGGAGTAAAGAGCATTAAGAAAGGAAGACAAGTAGGGGATGCCTCTTAAAGGAGGTGGCATCTGAGCTGAGCCTTGAAAGAACTATTCTGAGAGGTAGAGATGAGGAGGAAGTACATTCCAGGGGAATACTTAGGACTGTATGACATAACGAGATGGTGGGTTGAGTTTAGAAACCAGCTGTTAGTCTAATTTGACTGGAACAGGAAGGGTATAAAATAAGGATAGGCTGCAAAGGCAGGTTGGAATAAGATTGTTGAGAGCTTTAAGTGCCTGAATAAGGAGTTAATATTTCATTCTACAGGCAATGAAAAAATATCAGACCTTACTATTATAAACAACAGATGAATAAATAACTGAAGAGGTTGGGTGATGATAGAGAGCTGATCTTGGAGTCAGGAAGAAAGGGATTCAATTCCTTCCCCTATTATATGTGATAATGGCTGTGTGATTCTGGGCAAGTCACTTAACCTGTCAATACTTCACTATAAAACTGCAGGTTGATACAAACGCATTAGAAATGGGCCCTACATAGATGAAATCAAAGGTCCAGAACAATAACAACCACAAAAATCTAAATGACTGCCTTGAAGCTATAATTGAATAGGGAGTCACCAACCACCATTGTTTGGCTCTTTTATTTATTTATTTTTTTAAACTGATCTCTCCTAACAACTCCCACAGATCTATATCATCATCTCTTGGGACACAAATACCTGCCTCTTTCTGAAAGAGTTCAGCTTCTTCATCTATATATGGCAGGAACTTCATCTTCTATTTAACTCCAATGATCCTCCTTCCCTTCTTTCTCCCTGTATCATGTTCTTATTCCCTCCAGTGTCTGTCAGAATATATCTTCTGCTTCTTTAGGGGTTTTTTTCCCCTTTGTTTTTGCCTTGAAGTTCTCTTAAATTTTTATTTTTAAAATAAAAATATGCTCTTCTAGCCATCTTCTTGGAAAGAAAAATAAACAGCAAAGTCAATTTAGTCACTCAGTTCACTGTACTCATGCTTGTGCACTCAGCCTCCTCATAATAATCTCTGCTGTGGGGAGACAGAAAGGGGGAACAGAGTTGGAAACTATCCCCAGAGAGCTGATAGTCCAAGAGAAATAGACAAGGAGCAGACCTAAGTCCTGTTACCTAAGTCTGTAGAAATCGGGAGGGAAGAAAGTCTAGCTCCCTACTTTCTTTAAAAAACATCATTGCCATCTTTTTTAAAAACATCTTCTTCATTTCCAAATAGATCCTTATCTATCACCACCCTTCACACTAGTCACCTCCCCAGATAGTCATCCCTTGTAACAAAGAATAAAAGAGAACAAAAGAGGGAGAGAAGAAAGGCAATTTAGAGAAGCAAACCAGCACAAACTAAATTTTTTAGTATAGGCAATGTTTGACTTTTACCTTTGCAAAGAGAAACAGGACAAATCTGTTCATTGTAATTACATGCCATTCACTTTCAGGGATTTTATTGTTTGTTTGTTTGTTTCTATTTATACTGTTTTAGTCACTTGTGTATGTCATTTTCCTAATTTGATTTACTTCACCCTACATCAGCTCAAAAAAACATCCTCCCATATTTCTCTGTATTCTTCTTTTGTTCTAGCACAATGATAATTTCTTTATTATTCATATACTGTAATTGTTTAGCTTTGCCCAATTGATGACCAGACCCTGCTTTCAAAAAGTTGTTCAAAGTCTGAGAAAAAAATAAGGCTCACACAAAATACAAAATATGGCAGTGGAAAATCAAGGGCTGTAGCACAATGACAGGATGAAACATTGGGATGAAACACTCCTGTTTTATCATATTGGATTGTTTCTTTTGGTCTCTGCTTCCAATAAGAGACTAGTTTCATGTTGAGGACAATGACATGGAGAGATGGGGAAGGGGAATACCAAACAGTTCTTTCATAGTTTCCTCTCCTTAGGAAATCTAATTGTTCTGAGATCTCAGGAATGAAGTCATCTAATTGTGCTGAAAGGGGGTGGCAGAACCTCTTTGGTTTCTTGGTGCCCTGCCTGCATGGGATATTTGTCCAAGTCAATGCTACTAAAGCTATAAGTGTTTCTTATACATCTTTCTCCTTGGCCTCTCATCATTGCCTAAATAGATTTGAACATCATTGAGCTTGAGGACTGTGACTTTGAATAGATGACAAGCTACTTGTTTAAAAATTCAGATCAGGTTGGGCTCCTGAAAGTTTTCACTAATTCTCCTAAATTCTTTGTTGTAGAACTGAAGGGAAGGCCTGGTCGTCTAGCAATCCTGATGATGGCAAAGCACAAGCCTACAGAATCAACATAGACTCCGAACCACAGGTATGGGATGTGGGAGTACATCCTTCTCAGTCCCAAATCATGAGTGCACACAAAGCTGTCTCTTCATGGATACTTTAGCAGATTCCTAGAGAGGACTAAGGAAGGGCCAGCTAGGACTTCTCTTCACATGCTGGAGTGGATGATAATTACATTTACCTTGCTGATGTTTCACAAATATTCTAGAAGTTTAGGGCTCCCATTTAAAATATCCATTCTATGAAAATGTCATCATAATCCAAACCTGAGTGTTCTTTTTCATTTTGATTACTTTTGCTTTTACATCATCTTCATTTCTAAATATGCACCCCTCTTCCTTCCCCATCCAGCAAGTTATCCCTTATACAGTTCTACAACTCTAACCAACACACTGACTACATGGCAGTGTATATATCTCACCTCCCTACCTCTTTGAAGAAGGGAGAGAGAAACATTTCCTCATGTCTTCTTTAGGAACAAGCTTCATTCTTATAACTGCACAACATTCAGTTTCTTTTTGTCAGTGGTGATCTTTGCATTTTCATTACAGTAATCACTTTTACTTTTTTTTTTTACTGGTTCTCTTTTCTTCACTTTGCATCAGTTCAAATAAATCTCTTAATTTTTCTCAAAATTCTTTATCATTTCCTCTATTCTTATATTTCTTATAGTTATATTCCATTACCTACATGAACTACACTTTTATAATGCTAGTTTTAAGCCTGGGCTATATCCAATGTTTGTCTAGACCTCTCCTGGTTCTGATGATTCTATCCCATTAAACTCTCTGTTTGCCAGTGATAGTATCTGTGAATTCCAGACTGCTCTCTTATTTGCCCCTCACTTCTATTGAGCATTCCATTAAGTTATCTATGTTGCCCAGAATAAAAAGTTTATGAGTTTTCTTGACTGAATGGTCAAATAATTTGGTCATTAGACATTCTATTAGATCTATCTACAATGCTTCAAGCACAAAGTTTATGAGTTTTCTTGATTTAACAGTCAAATAATTTGGTTTGAGATTTCCCAGGACATGAAGAACAAGAAATCAAAAGGCAACAGAGAGAAAGGAAACTTTTTTTCAACAAAGATTGAAGCTGGAAAGAACTAAGGGTCTTTAGTTCTCTGCTTCCCTCTTCATCTCTCTCTGCTCTGACTCCTTTTAAGCCCTGAGGACAGCTCAAAAACCTTGTAGATTCTGAGTTATTAATACTGGACCCTTTATCCCTCCCTCATCCAGCAAAGACAATGAACTGTGTATTAAGTTGACTACAGAACAATTGTATAAATGTCTTATTCAATACAAAAACTCCAGAGTGAACATTCCACAGATTCTAGAGATCCCAGTGATGAAGCATATAGGCATGTGCCCCATGTGTCAGACAGGAGAAGCCCTGAGTCAATCAAGAGAATATCAATGCTCTCATTCAACTTTCTGTTCAGATAGTAAGAACCCTGAACTATTTCATTTCTATTAACAAGAAACCATTTATAGGCTCAAAAATTTAGCACCTAGAAGGGAAAAGTCATCTATTCCATCATTTCCAATCCCCTTGTCTTGTAGATGAGGAAATAAAGGTACAGATTAGTTAGGTGACTTTTCCAAAATTATACAAGCTATAAGTGACTAAGGTAGGATTTGAATCTAGGTCCTTTGATTGCATAGCTAGCATGTTTCCCACTTCAACATTCTGCCTCTCACTCCCATGGTTTATTCTGCTTCCATACAGAAGACTTTTTGTGGGTATGTAAATAGGGGCAGAGGACTAGAAGTACTGAGGTTTTAAAAGCCCCAAGTTTTGCTCTTTGTTGTATCTAAAGCCTAGTATGTGTCCTCATCAGGCTATATTGGTAACATATGTGTATATAAGTATATAGGCATGCTTATATACATGTATATGGCAGCTGACTCTGGGATGGAACATTTAAATGCCATCTGAGGCCTCCCAGCTGTTTCCAGATGCTAGACTCTACCCTCAACTCTGCATTGTTCTTTGCCTATGCCCTCCCCCCACCGCTCTCTAAAAAAAAAAAAAGAGTCTGCTTTCTCAATTACCCCTTTTACTTGCCCCAAGGGTACCTAAGATTAAGATCTAGTCTTTGGAAAATGCCCGGGTTCCATATTAATTTTTAAAAGTCCCTGTTACATACTGCTTCATTGTTGCCTGGCTAACCACAGCCCCTCACAGCTTCTTTAAAGAAAGGAACTATTGTAAAAGAAGAATTTGGCTAAAAAATTATAACCTTTGTTACTCTTTTTTTCCCTTTCCCAGATGGCAAAGCAGTCATTATTATAGGCCTCTTTATAGGATCAAGAAGAATAAAAGACCAAGTGATTTGGGGGAGGGGGATACATCACTCTCCCTCAAATATTGCCCTCAGAGGAGGAGTCCATGTTTAACTTTCAGGCTTTCCCACATCCTTTCCCAACCCACCTCACCTCCCCTGTTCCCACCCCCCTCCATCTCAATTTACTTCACCACATCAAAAAGATAGACTGGAGCCTGGTTCAGAAAACCAGAGCAGTTCTGCTCCCTCCTTCCCTTTCTCTAGCCAGGTTATCAGTAGATCTCAGCATTCATCACTGACCCAGGACCCCCAGGAGAGTTCAAGAGCATTCTATACTTTCATCCTAGAGGGGTCAGTTCCAACATAGGGCTGTGTCTTCCAGATCTCTTCCTCTTGTCTTGAATAGATACTGATAATACTTGAGGTCATGAAAAACTGACCCTCCTTCTTTCCTTCCTTCCTTCCTTCCTTCCTTCCTTCCTTCCTTGTGTTCTCACAGATCTTACATAGGTATTTGATATTAATAAGTGGGGAGGGAAGTGGGAGGGCAAAGAAAGATTTGAGAACTTGTGCACTAATAGCTTTCTATCTTTTGGGGAAAAATAAGATTTAGCCCCTTGGGAGATATTGTGGAAATCTAGTATCACAGAAGTGGGATGAGTATATGTCTAATTCTTGATGAAACTATAGTCAAAAGCAATCTATGTGTCCAAATTTTTTCCCTGCAAATCCAGATCCTCAGGGTAGACCCTAAATACAACTAATGCCTTGAAGAAGCTTAAGGGGATATGCCTTATTCTCATGTCCCTACCAATGCAAGTGGGCAAGAAGCAGAGTAGATATCGATTGCCTTAAAAGGCCATTAGACAGAAAGCTCAAGGTCAGTACTATGTTTGGACAGATGGTTGATTGGTTCAGTTCTTCTTGTCCTTCATTTCTGAAGAAAACCAAAATGACATCTCTATGTTTGAGACAAATTACAGCATGTCCAACTGTTGCTGATCAGACCAATACAAGCTTGGAATGCTCTACCACAAATAGCCCATGTGAATACCTGGGGTGGGTACTCTAAACTCACATATATAAAGTTTCCTTTGAGCTGCTTCAATTCTGCCTTCCTCATAGAGTGCAGCATCCTCACTGATGAGGGCATGCCATGCTGGGTGGTCCTGTGCCAGTGTCTCCCATGCTGTAAATCAATTCTTTCTTCAATGAGACTTTTAAGGTGTCTTGGTATTGCTTCTTCTGACCCCCTTGGGAAGTCTTGCCCTGTGTGAGTTCTCCATAAAATAGTTTTTTTGGCAAGCATACTTTTGGCATTCTAACAATGTGTCTAGCCCATCATAGTTGCACTCTCTGTAGTAATGTTGGAATGTAAGGCAGTTTGGCTTGAGAAAGGACCTCAATGACTAGTATCTTCTCCTGCCAGGTGATCTTCAGAATCTTCCTAAGAAAATTTAAATGGAAGTGATTCAGTTACCTGTCATGATGCTGGTAGTCTGTCCAGGTTTCACAGGCATGTAGCAATGAGGTCAGCACAACAGCTCTGTAGACCTTCAGTTTGGTAGCAAGTCTAATATCTCATCTCTCCATACTTTCTTTTGGAGCCTCCCAAATACTGGTTTAGCTCTAGCAATACAAGTGTCAACCCCATTGTCAATGTGTACCTCCTTGGAAAGGACACTGCCAAAGTAAGTAAATTTGTCCTTAGTACTCAACTTCTCCATTTGCTGCAATCATTGGTTCCACATATGGATAATGTGGTGCTAGCTGATGGAGCACCTGTATTCTTGTTGTTAATTGTTGGACCAAAATTAGCACAAGCAGCAGAGAATCGATCCATATTTTGTAGCATCTCAGCTTCAGAGGCTACTTTGAGGGCACATTCATCTGCAAACAGAAGATCATGCACAAACACTCCCTCCACTTTGGTCTTGGCTTGTAACCTTTTCAAGTTGAAGAATTTGCCATCAGTGTAGTAGCTGACCTTGAGGCCATGTTCATTCTCATTGAAAGCATTTGATAACATGGCTGAAAATATCATGTTAAAAAGTATGGGAGCAAGGACACATACTTGTTTTACCCCATTGGGGACTGGGAAATCTTGAGAGCATTGTCCACTATCCAGAACCCAGGCATGTATGCCATCATGGAACTGACACACAATATTGATGAACTTCTCTGGGCAATGAAATTTTGACACACTTTTCCATAAACTCTTGTGACTGATGGTATCAAAGACCTTGGTCAGATCTTCAAATGTTGTATATAGACCTCTATTCTGTTCCTGGCATTTTTCCTGGAATTGTCAGGCAGCAAACACCATATCAACTGTTCTCTACCCTTTCTGAAGCCACACTGGCTTTCAAGAAGATGACTAAATTCCAGGTGGAGGATCAGTCTATTGAGAAGGACTCTGTCAAGAATCTTACCAGCAATCACCAAAAGAGAAATACTCCAGTGATTGTCACAGGACAATCAATTCCCCTTACTTTTATAGTGATGGACAATAGAGGCATCCTTGAATTCTTCATGCCATATAACCTGGAAAATTTCAATCAGTTTTTGGATGAGCAATGGAGGCCCCCCCTTGTAGATCTCAGTTGAAATAGAAACAGCATCCAGTGCTTTGTCACTTGAAAAGAGCCTAATGGCATTCAAAACCTCTTCTTCAGTTGGAACTTCAGCTAGGGACTGGTTGACTTCAACTTGTAGCAGTTAATGACTTCTGCATTGATTGATGATGGTCTGTCAATCAGTCTATCTCTATAGGTTCGAGTCCCTATCAGCAATCAAAATGGATCTATCAGCTTGAATAGCTGAGATACACCATATGTCTTTGACCCATAAATATATTTACAGGCATCATGAAAACATTTTGGTTTGTTTCTGTCTGCATAAAATTGAATTTCATCTGCCTTCTTACTGAGCCAAGAATCCTGCCTCTCTTTCAGCTTTGTTTGGACTTTACTTTTAGAGGAATTAAATGCTACCTCGTTAGAAATGGATGGACTATCCTGCTGGTAAACCCTGTGGAGTTCTCATTTTTCATTTATCAGCTTCTGTATTTCCCCATCATTTTCATCAAACTAGTCTTAGTCTTTTTGAATATTCTGACCCAGATGGTCAAAGGCAGAGCTATACACCAGATCTCTGAAAGCTGTCCACTCCTTTTCTACTCCACTGCTGCCACTGGTGTGTTGGCTCAGTTTTCCCTCCAAATTAGCAACAAACTGTTACGGTTCAGAAAGACTCTCTAATCTCTTGACATTAATTCTAGTATTCATTTTGCCTTGTGGCCACTGCTTTGGTGGAATGTGAATATTTAGCTTGAAAAAAATGAGACTGTGATCAGTCCAGCATTCTGTACCACACATTGCTTTTGTCACTCTTACATCCTGTTTGTCTCTTCTCCTTACAATTATATGGTCTATAGATGCCAATATTTGCCATGAGGGTGCATTCAGGAAGTTTTATGGTGTTTAGGTAAATAGAAGATGAAAAGGTCATGAGACCACTGCTGTTGCTGTTTCCAACTCCATTCCTTCCAAAGACCCATTGCCATTGTCTGATAACCTGAGCCTATTCCAGCATTATGGTCCTCTTTTGTACATTGATGGTAAGGGTCTCCAGATCTTCAAAAAAATTTTTCTTTTTAACTTCATCAGAGTTCTTAATGGTGGGAGGATAGGTACTGATGGTGTGGCATGGTGTTTTCCTGGAAGTTTCATTGTCATGAGCCTGCTATTCATTCCTTTTGGTAGGCACTCAAGCTTGTTGACTAGATTAGTTTTAATTGCAAAACCTACCCCAGTTTCATGGTACTCCCCTTCATTGCAGTGACTCCAAAAAAACATGTATCTAGCTCTGACAGTAAACTGGCCTTCGTTTGTCAGCCTTGTTTCACTGAAGGCTACTAGTTGGAAACCATACCTGCTCAGTTCTCTTGCAACAAGAACTGTTCGTCTTTCAGGTCTATTGGATCTTGTGTTATCTATGAGTGTGGGCACATTCCATGCACTAATAGTGAATGGAATCTTCTTTGAAGAAGTTTTCGTAGATTTTTTTGAGTCTTGCCCACACTGTGGAATTCCCCATTGCCAAGGTAATCAGGCCAGGGTTGGATAAACAGACAATTTTTAGGGTACCTTTTCTAGTCCCTTCCTCATATCAGGAGATTTGCAGTGTGACCTTTAAATGGGCTGCTCAGTCACCCAGGGGGCTGGTGATTCCCACTGCTATTTTCAATGGAGAAACAACCATATGGTCCTGGGCTGCCTATGTATAGGGTTGTGACTATAGCTCCCAGTGTATCTATAACTGTTGCTTCATCACTTGCCTGTTGGCACACAACTTTGAGGAGTGGTTGTGAGTGACATCTTTTGCTGTGTGAGTAAATTGGATTTAAGTGAGGTAGAGCCACTCAGACTATATTTAGACTGATCAATTCTGGGGGCCACATCTTAAAACACTGACAAACTGGAGTGGGATGACTGGGGTGAGAATGAAGCTGGATAACATAGTGAGGGGAAGATTGTAGGAAATGGAAACATTTAACCTGCAGAAGAAAATGTTTAGGGCTATAAGGGTAGAAGGTACACACAATCACTGTTTTCAAGTATTTAAAGGGATATCATTGGGAAATCAGACTTAATTTTCCTTGTCCCTAGAGAAAAGAACTAATAGCAAGGATCAGAATTACAGATTGCTGATTTCTGTTTCATGTAAAAATTTACTAACCATTAGAGTTGTGCCAAAATCAATCATGTTGATCAGAATGTAGTGAGTTCCCTTTTAATTAGAAAACTTCAAACAAGGGCTAGACCATTCATTTCAGGAATTGTAGAAAGAATGCCTTCTGGGAAAAAGTTTCCTAATATTCCCTCAAATTCCAGAGTTCTGTGATTCTCTGAGGAAATTGATTATTAATAGAATGATTAAAGAGCAACATTGAACAGCAGCAGATCTGTCATGGGGCTTTGTATGATAAGCTCCAAATGAAAGGAAAAGATTGTAAAGGTTAAAGGAACTTGGAGAGGATTATTTGATAGTAGGAGGAGTGGTAAGGTCAGGGAGGGCTTTAAGGACAAATGGAATTTGAATTAGACCCTAACAGAAGGGCTCTATGAATCCATCCTCAGGACAACACAAGTTGGGGTGGAGGGGGACGTCACAGATATCCCAGGGAAGGCATAGTGGCCTCATTCCTTCTAGGAAGAACATTTAAGAAGACCAGAAATCATAACGTTGTAGTTTTCAGAAGCAGGTTTCAGAAATTCCTGTTTTATCTATCCATTGGTCCTGCATTGAGTTCATCTCTGTCTGTCTTTGCCTTGGGTCTGTCATTGGGCATCACCTGCTATCCCTGCCTGTCACATCCCAGGCTATATGACTTACTCTTTATCCCACCCATTCACCTTTGATTCCTCAGCTCTGAGGGATTTGTCAGGGATGATTGACCCATTTTTTCTCCTGGTGACCCAGAATGTTGTAAAAAGCATAATGACCTGTCTGGCTGCCAGTAGACTATGCCAGAAGTGCCCAGAATGTCCCCAGAGCAGGCACCATAGCTGGTGCAGCATTTGGGCTGCCTGAGAGATTCTGAGAAGCTGTCCTTCCTTCTGAAGGGGGTGGGGGGAGGAGGAGCATATCAATCACTGTAACAGCTGGCCCCATCAGGGTCTATCCTCACTGCCTTTGAAAGCTTCCTGCTGGCTCCAGGCAGAAGCAGACCAGACTGAGCTTCTGGGCAGAAGAGACACTCCTGCTCCCACTTTGGTGAAACCCTGGTGAGAGAGTATCCTGGCACAAAGTTAGAGTCTCTCTCCCAGGGATCTGGCAACCCTTGTGGTCAGAACTAACACAAAACTGCTAAAAATACAAGTCAGTTGGGAATTCACCAGGTGTTAGTGAATTTACTAGGTATCGACTCAACCTCATAAGGGTCAATTGCCTTGCCTTAGAGGCAGGAATAGGAAAAATTGAAGGGCATGTGTGAGTTGGCTCTAATATGAAAGTTTATTTTAATTATTAAAATGAGACTGGCATTTTCTGTTGTCTGGGGAATGGGTATTTATGGAGTTTTACTTCAATTACATATAACTAACATATATAAATGTATATTTTTATAAGAAGTTTACATATAAACATATATAAAACATACATAAACTATAAATATATTTATAAAAATATTTTTAAAAATTTAAAAACAAGTTCACAGATTCTGACCTATATAGTAATTCTGACAATGTTTATAACATTCTGCTCTGAGTTTCTACCACTCTGCTTCAAGAAGGGACATTATATGATCTTTTGACCAGGAGCTTTGGTGGTGGGTGATCCAGTTGCAGGTCTTTGGACTTGAATCAGCCCATTACTTAGAGATAGAGTTATATGGAAAAAGTCCTGGGTTTGGAGTCTTGTCTTTGTTGTTATAAAGTCTCAGTTTCTACTCCATAAATCAGGAATTTTAATACTTGCCCCACCTTTTTTCAGGACTGCCAAAGATTTACAAATCACTTTAGATAAGAGTGAGGGTGGTATAGGTAAAAGAAAACTGATAATGGAGACTGAGCTCTCAGACTTGAACCCCATCCCTATCTGTTCACTGCTTATATAAATTTACTCAATTCAGTTTATTCCTCTGGGTATTAGTTTTCTCAACTGTAAAATGAGAGAGTTGAACTAGATTATTTCTAAAACCTTCCTACTCTAAATCTATGACTCCTGTTTTATCTATCCATTGGTCCTGCATTGAATCCATCTCTGTTTGTCCTGGCCTTGGATCTGTCATTGGGCATCACTTGCTATCCCTGCCTGTCACACCCCAGGCTACATGACTTACTCTTTATCCCACTCATTCACCTTTGATCCCTCAGAATTTTTAGTTTTATTTTCTTCACAATACAGTCAATTCTAAATATATTTTTCCCTCTCTCCTCCCTAGTGAGCCATCCCTTGAAACAAAGCTGAATAAAAGACAGTATTTACAATAGAGTATATCTGTAGTTTCCCATCTCAGCAATGAATTGAGAGAGAAGCATCTAGTCAGTGACTTTCTATTATTAAAAGACATTGTTATTTTTTTTTGTCTTTGGAGAAAGAAATGCTTAGCAGTACAATGACAAAATTAGAGAGCATTTATTACCCCCACCCCACCCTGCTCCACCTCCCAGGACCTGCAGGCTTCTGAAAAACTGCACTATTGCTATCTGGTCTTCTTGAGCATTCTCCCTAGAAGGAATGAGGCATATTTATTAATTTCTTTGTTTTAACTGTTCCTGATTTAGGTTAATATCATTTTTTGTATCATAAAATGAATTTGATAGGATCCCTTCTTTACCTATTTTTCCAAATAATTTATTTAATATTAGAATCAGTTGATCTTTAAATATTTGATAGAATTCACTTGTAAATCCATTTGACCCCGCTGTCTTTTTTCTTAGGAAGCTCATTTATGGCCTATTTAATTTCTCTTTACAAGATAGGTCTATTTAGATATCCTTTTTTCTCTCGTGCTAATATAGGCAATTTATATTTATGTAAATATTTGTTAGATTTATTGGCCTACCATTGAGCAAAATAACACTTTGTAATTGCTTTGCTTTCATCTTGTGTCCAATGGTAGCCTTCTCTAGGGCAAGGGGGGCAGGGGAAGGAAAAAAAGAAATTATATATTTAAAATAAATAGAAAACTGTATATAATAGATTTACAGTTTCATGTGAAACCATATTTTTATCATGGTATGTTATAGAAATGCTTGTTTTATTCTATAAATTAAAAATAGAGTAAGTGTGAATAAAAGAGAAAGAATGAGACAGTTATCCTTTCTCTGGGATGCTTGTGGCTTCCCCCCGCACCACCCCCACCCCTAATTATGGCAGCTCCTAGGACACTATTTGGCTTCCTTTGTCCTCATAATGGAGAGAATGCCCCACTGGGGAAGCCAGGCAAACCTTGCCATAAAAGCTGTTAATGAAACAACAATAGAAGACCTGAACAAATATTGTCAGCTGATCCAAAGAGGACTGTTTCTGAAGGCTCTACTTCTTTCTCTATTTAACAAGATGACCCCTAAGATGTCAGTAGCATGTCATATGGAAGGGAAAGGGGAGAAGGGGGATACAACTTTACCATGGCATCATCCTGCTCATTTTCACAAACTCCCCCTAGGGTTCCATCTCTCTGCCTCTGTCTGCCTTTTTCTGTCTTTGTCTCCTCCCCCCCCCCCCCCCCCCCCGCCTCTATGTCTGGCAATATCTCTGTCTCTGTCTGCATTCTGTCTGTCTGTCACACACACACACACACACACACACACACACACACACACACACACACACATACACACATACACACACACACAAACATACACACACTCCTGCCCAATAGTCTGTCCTGCTCCTTGATAAAGGGCTCAACAAGTTCTTATTCTTTAGGGGAATTTACAGTTGATTGGGGAAGTTTGAACCAGATTCTTGAGACCATGTTTATAAATTATTGTTCCCCAAGAATGGAAAGAAGAAAATTGAGATCTGGAAACTTAACTGGATTTTGGGTTTCCCTTCAGAGTGAGGTTCTGTTATTGTTATCCTGGGATGCTTTGGGATCAATAAAGTACATTAATCCATAGTTCTTTATGCTGTGTTGATAAATGATGATAGTCCTATCATGAAGATAGAAAAATTGAGACCAAGAGAAGGGAGGAAATTTGTTTGGGGTCACTAAGGAGTTTGTGGTGAAGTTGGACCCTGAGTCTTAACCCTGGGCTCTCTCCAAATATTTCCTTAGGCAGCTAATTGTCACAATAGATAGAGAACAAGCCCTAGAGTCAAAAAGATCCAGCCTCAGACACTTATTTAGCTGTGTGATCCTGTGCAAATCATCTAATTTCTATTTGACTCAGTTTCCTCATATGTAAAATGGTGATGATGATGATGATGATGATGATGATGATGATGATGATGATAATAATAATGAAGATAGCATCCACATTCCAAGGTGATTGTGAGGATCAAATGAAATAACTTATAAATCACTTAGCTCAAGAAGCTTAATAAATACTTGTTTCCTTCCTCCCTCCCTCCTTTCCTTCCTTCCTCTCTCCCTCCCTTCCTTCCTCTCCCTCTTCCCTCACTCCCTTCCTCCTTTCCTCCCTCCCTTCCTTCCTCCCTCCCTCCCTTCCTTCCTTCCTTCCTTCCTTCCTTCCTTCCTTCCTTCCTTCCTTCCTTCCTTCCTTCCTTCCTTCCCTCCAATATCTATATATCTTTCTTGTATTATTAATCTTGAAGAAAGAACTCTAGGAAGAAGCCAGGAAAGATTTACAGGTAGCAACAAATATATTTTAAATCAGGACAACTAAATAGATAGTATGCATCCCATCTGAAGAGAGGCACAGAGACATCACCCTTGTGGAAGATGATAGGAAATATTCATTGGACTTTGGAGAAATATCACCTACCATACAGTCAAGGCATATCACTATGTAACTGGGATGAAAAGTTGAGATGCCAGCTTTGCCTAGAAGAATCTCCACCCAACATAATATACAACCAAATATTATGCCTGCTCCCATGTAAATATGTTATACTTCTTCCATATGACTGCTTCCTCTGTCTTGCCCTCTCAATTTCTGTTGAATAAGAATAGCTTAGCACATCTCAAATGAAGAAATGTCTCCTTGTAGGTTGTGGGAGGGCCTATAATGACTGCAAAAGACATTTAGAAAAATTACATTTGACTAATTCTGCCTCCACAAAATCTCTTGCATCCCCCCCCCTTCTCTTTACTCTATCCTGAGTCAGACCCTCATCACCTCTCCATGAGTCATAATAGAATTCTGATTGGTTTCCCTAACTCCAGTTTCCTCTCTCCAATATATCCTCCACACATCTGCCAAAGTGATTTTGCTGAAGGACAGATCTGACCCATGTCACTCTCCTGCTCAAAAAATAGTAGCTATTACTTCTAGAATACAATGTAAATTCCATTGGCAATTGAAGTTCTTCAATGACTGCCTCCAAACTTCCTCTGTAGCCATACTATATATTATTCGCCTTTATGAATTCTGTAGTCCTTCTAGGTTGACTGTCACTCATGACTTCTCCCTCTCTTCCTCTTCTCTCTCTCTCTCTCTCTCTCTCTCTCTCTCTCTCTCTCTCTCTCACACACACACACACACACACACACACACACACACACACAGACACATACACACACATACACACACATGACCTATACTCTGACCTTTTCTTTGACAAGTCCTCATTGGAACTTTGGGGGAATTCACAGCTGCTTGTGGAAGCTTGATCCAGACTTCTTGGTCCATGTTTACAAACTCTACTATTCCCCAAGAAGGGAAAGAAGAAAATTGATATCTAGAAATTTAACTGAACCTGGATATCCCTTTAGACTAAAGTTCTATTATTGTCATCCTGGGATGCTTTGGGATCATTAATGAAGAGTGACAACTGGGTTTAGGAGGACAGATTTCTTCCCTCTGAAAGCTAGGTCCTGAGTTTCCCTCTAGCCACATTCCAGGAGTGGCAATAACACCTACTCCAGGCACCTTCCCCCTCTGCTCCCCACCCCCTCACCTCCAGTCCCCCAGCCAGACTTGAAAGGTCACTGTTTTCTTCATCACTTTTTCCTCCCCAAGGAGACATCTTGGGATGACTCAGACTGCTCTGATGGTCTCATTCTTCCTTTTTTTTTTTTTATCAGTGATGGAACAGAATTAACTCATCACCTTCCACTAGTCCTTGGGTGGACTTTTTTTGTGTGTGCTTTTTTACTCAAAAAATTTGACCACAGAAATGCTTAAGACATTAAACTCCTTTTGGTATAGTGCCCAGTGGGCACTGCCACCCTGGGCAATGGGATGAGTAATAGCAGGGACTCATGTTCACCTTCAGGGACAGAAACAGTCCTGGAAAATTTTCCAGGGAGCTTCTCTTTGGTCCTGTGGCTGCCACATTCCTGAGGAAAACCTGGGAGCCAAAAGTGTCTTTCAGAGTATTAGGGCCCATCAGGGCTCACCCGAGGCTACCAGCTAACAGAGAGCTCATTGTTAAGCAGGAAAGGACTATTCTCCCCTGGGAAGCTGCAGGAGAGTTAGACTAAACAGAGTTCCAAGTGCCCGGACAGCAATTTGGAGATGTTTGTATTCCTGGAGGAGGGGCAAAAGGAGAGCTGGCTGGGAGCCAGGGAGAAGTGCACTAAGTCTACAACTCTCAAGTCCTTACATAGCAGATGGTTCAAGGAGCACATTAGGGGCCCTGGAAGAAGGGACACTGACACTTAAACTAACCTTGGAGGGAGGAGGAGAGAAGGGCAGCAGACACATGGAGCCCTTCTCCCCTGCTTTGGGGGCAGGTCTGTGTTCTTTGGAAGGGAAAGCCATGGTCAGCAGACATAGCATTCAGGCTGGCAGGATAAGTGGAAACATATTGAATCATTCTGGTTTTTCCTGGTAACTGGAGTCACAGTCCTAAGTGCAGCTTCCTCTCCCACCCCATACCCCTAAAAGTATAGGCAACCTTCTGAAGAGACATTCAGAACCCTGAAAATTCCATTTAGGACCTGAGCTGGCAACCAAGTGCTGAGCTATCCATCAGCATAGGACCAGGAACACAGCAGGTACTGTCCTGCCAGAATGTTCCCCAGAATATCAGAACTGCAAGGACATCAGAAGTTATCAAGCCTGCCCAAGGATGCCATCTAATACACCTAGTAAAAAGAAACTCACTGCCTCCCAAAGCATCCTTTTACTTTTCTCCAAGTCATAGAATGTCAACCCTACCATTGAAGCCATAAAATCCAAGCCACATATGAAGAAGAATTCCCACTATATCCAAGAGTGGGCTAGCAAATGATTACAGCCAGTTCTCAAAAAAAGCATGCCCATTACACTTTCAATTTTGATTCACTTTATTGACATTTTCTAATTTACTTTATTAAATCTAGATAAGTAATAAAATAATACAATCAAGACCCAATCTGTAGAGTTTGCTAATTTTCAAGATGTAAATGCTCACACTGAAAATCTGACTATGGGTCTCTCTCAGTCTGAATTGCCTCCAGCACATCCCTGAATCATTTGTTGTTCAATCTTGTCTGACTCTTCATGATACCATAGACTATAGGGTTGTTTTAGTAAGGATACTGAAATATTTACTGTATTCTTCTCCATTGGATTAAAGCAAATAGGTTAAGTGACTTGTGCAGGATCATACAACTAGTAAGTGTCTAAGACCAGTTTTGAATTCAGATCTTCCTGATTCTTGGTCCAGCCCTCCTTCTATTGATCCACCTAGCAAAATCCTCCCCAAAATTGACTAGCCCATCTTTCCTTGAAACTTAATTTATGGTAATTTATTATCTTCTCAGTCATCTAACTTCACTTTTTGAGGAGTTTAATTAAAATTTTCCTACAATTTCCCACAATATTACCATTACTTCTTTTTTAAACCATTCATAAAAAACATTTCCCCCCAATTTCCTGATTTTCTAATTTTTTAAATAGATATTTTTATTGATGTCCTTTGTCTCTCTAGATTTTCCTTTGTATCCTTCCTCTTTCCCCTTCCCTCATAACAAATAATTTTTAAAAGAATGGAGAAAGAGAAAGCAAATTCTGTGAAATAAAGCAATGCCAAAAAAAACCTGACATTAATATTTGATGCTCTACACCTGTGGATCATTCCCTTTTCTGTAAAGAGTTGGGAAAAGTGTCTTTATTCTTTGTAATTTTGAAACATTAATTTTTGATTATTTTCATGTTACTGTTCAATTTACAGTCTTATAGTCATTGTATATATTGTTTTTCTTGTCCAGCTTACTTCACTTTGAAATGGTTCATCTATATCTTTCCTTGTTTCTCTTTATTAACCACACACATAATTTCTTTTAGTACAGTATTTTATTCATATACCACAATTTGTTAAGTCATCATTGTTATGTTATCATTGTTATAAACTTCAAGACTTTTCACCATTCTGGTTGTACTCTCAAGCAACTAACTTGTCAGTACTATTCAAATATTTAAATGGATTCTCCAACTTATGATTGTAGATGTTCCCTTCATGTTACAAAAAGTTACTCATTAATTCTTGTTAATCCTGTGCAACTCATAGTCATTTGTTCCCATAAGTTCTGAGGATCTATTCAATGTATTAGGGACCTTCCTTACTTCTCCCTTACATTGAAGGTATGCTGGTGGAACACATTAGCTATCCCTTGGGTTACTCCTTGATTTTGACTTATGACCAGCCTATCTTCTTTTTCAATTATAACTTTCTTTGAAGACAGTCATTACTCCATTCTTATACATAGTTTCTTAATTATGTGTCTAAGCCTGCTCTCATTCACGTACCTCTTCATTGCACTCTGAGTAATATTCATTTTTAATTCTCCAGAGATTGCAGTGTTTCATGATTCACAACCATATGATAACATTGAAACAATGACATTTAATGTTGTTCTTTCTGGGGGAAATTCCCATAGGTAATTCAATCTACTCCCTTCTTGTTTAAGTCTGAACACATTTTGTTCATTTGCACCATCTATGCCAAACATATTTACTGATAAATGAGCTCTATAGTTTCTCTATATAATTGAAAATCAAAACATACCATATCTATTGGTTTTTCTTTTGTGGATGGTTAGACCAAATTCTTTTGAATGGTTACAGATCTTGGTCAGGAGGGCTCAGTCTGGCAGAATAAGAGAAAACATATTGAATTGCTTTTCCTGGTAAATGGAGTCATGATTCTGAATCCAGATTTCTCTTCCACCCCCAGATTTGTAAAGGATAAGGCAGCATTCTAGAAGGACAGAAGTTAAGACTTGATACCACCATGGTCTTCTATAAACAAATCAATGGTAGGACTTGAAGTCCTTAGGAAATAACATCTATACCTCCATTTTGCAATGGATCTCCTCTATGGCAATGGCAAATATCTTTAATGAACATGCCTCCATATTTTATACCTCAGTTGATGATCATGGGTCACCAAACAAGATTATCTCTGCTGTTTAGCTATCAAGGAAATTTAAAAAAGGGTTTTTTTAATAAGGATGGAAAATACCCTTTAAAGGAAAATACTTTTAGAGAGAGCCTTTAAGGGAATATTTTACTTTATCAAACTAAATGCTTCTTATAATAAATAATCAATAACATTATTGTTTAAGTATAATCTATATCAGATTGCTTGTTACCTTGGGGACAGAAAGAGGGAGGAAAAATTTGGAAGTCTTATAAAAATGCATGCTGAAAACTATTTTCACATACGATTAGAAAAATAAAATACTATTTACAAAAAATAATAAACAAGTATGAAGGTTGGTACATGTTCTCTCATCCACATTTTCATTTGGCATTATAATGTCTGAGATTTATTCTATACTTTCCCTTATTTTAAATATCTTCCAATTTAGGCCTTTAACACCTTCATAATTCAATTGCTTTTCCCATCTTTATTATCATTACTGTCATTTCCATCTCCTCTATAATCAGATATAGGACTATATTGTTTAGGTCTAAGAGTGTGGTCCATTTATCTTGATAAAAAGTTTCTTACAAAAATCTCTGTAGGTCATTGCCATTTTTCATCTATTTGTTGTCTTTCCAATTTGTTTCTTCAGTGCCCCTTCAGTATGTTATTTTGGACATACTTCCTTAAAATAGATTTTAACAATGGATGCTTTCTATTTTATGAGACAATAGTGCTCATATTCTTTTAACATGCTTTTTTGTAAGATTTGCACAAGTGAGTTCTAGATAATCAGTACAGCTTTCAAAGTGATAAATTGAGCTTATTGCATACTTTTAAAAAAAATCAAGCTATACACATTAGAAGTCTGCAGTGCTGCTTTTTTCTGTTTTACTTTATGTGAGCAAATGTCCTTTCTACTTGGTATTTGTTGAGTTTAGAATAAAAATTTAAGTTAATAACAAGCAAAATGTTAATATTCTAAATTGGTATTACCACTGACTCTCAGATATCTTTGTTAAGGCAAGTATTTGTTACGGTAATTTTTAGGTTCTTTTGGTCTTCTTGTTATATCATTTGATCTATAACACTGCATCAAATTATTGTAATCTGTATTTATGTTCTTTCCAGTCATATCCCATTTTTTATCATCAATAATTTATGTGAATAGATCAGGATTGAGTTAGTATAGTTGTCCATAATGTTTTTAAAAGCTTATCATATTTCTCCAAAAATCTTTCCTTATCTCAAGTCTAAATCTTTAATCTCCTAACCACTTCTATCCATTGCTCCTTCAAATCCTCTGCTTATCTGGGCAGTCCCAGGTAAATCCTAATGTTGGGAATCAAGAAGGATTAAATTTGAGACTACCTCACATGTAAAAAGGGCAGTTTCATAAATTGTATATATGTTTAGTTAGTGTTTTATTACCTGGTAAGGATGAGGCTTTAGAATGTCCTACTCAAGACTAAGAGGCAAAAACTTATATGGGAGCAAATTTATTTTGGCTGGAACCCACCTTGGGAGCAAAGATTACATTTATTTTTGGCTGGAACATAGTCTCAGAATTGTCTCCTGACTAACAGAGGAGATTCTGACATTCCAATTGTCTGACTGATTGGGGGTTCAAATGGAATGTCTGAAAATCTGAGTATCTAAGGGTCCACTTTCTAACTTAATGAGCCTTATTTATTGGACATTCTCACACAATAGCACAAATACAAGCAGAGATAGGAGTTGAATGTTTTTGTATTATATAAAGATTGCTTTAAAGAATGTACTACCAAAGATGGACTGATTGGACAAGTGAGTATTTTGTCCCTAACTTACCCCAGATTCTTGCATGAGAAGATTTTTGGGGAAGGAAGGGTGAAATAAAGGAATAAGAAGAAAATGAAACAGAAAAAAATAGGAGCAGGCACAGGGGTAGGCAAAGACTGAAAGAGGGCTCAGACCCTCCAAGGTCTTGGAATGATATCTCTTTTACATTAGGATCAAAGAGGAATATCAGCCCTGTGAGAATTCTGACACTTTCCACCTGGGTAACCTTATACAAATCACTTCACATCTTTAGAGCTCACATTCCCTATTTGTAAAATGAGAAGGTGAATCTGATGACTTCCAAGGTCCCTCCCAGATGGAAGTCTATGATCCTATCATCCTTTGATAATGGTCAACTTTGGGCTCGGTAAGAAGTACTCAATAGGTAACTATTGCCAGAGAAGTCTGATGGCACTGCTCATATCCTGTCAGTGATATATGTCTCCCTAAGGATGTTGGGTTTGCCAAAAATATTTCCTGCCCCTCTAGCAATACTTGTCAGTCCAAGGTAGTCTCTTTTTGCTGATGATTGTTCAGTCAGAGCTAGTACCTCTCACAGAATCAGTCCCTGCAGTTTGGTTTGTTTTGTTTGGGGATTGCTGTTTTTCCCCCCTAGTTTGGGAAAACTAGGTATTTTTCTGTTTTGAAAAATTACATCAGTCCTTTTGTTGACTGAGGTATGGACCACATGGTATTTCCATCAAAAGTTATAATAAAAACCTCATGTCAAGAACTCCCTCTTGGATGGTGATTTAGGATATGTAGGAGGGGGTGTACTGCCACCACCCACTTAAAACACACAGCCAGCAGATTTTTAAGGGAGAAGAGGTAAATTGGATGTTAATACTTTCTATGATGGAGTCCTTGTAGGTGCTAACTCTGGCCTTGGATAAAAAACTGGTCAGAAGGCAGAGGGTACTAACCCAAACCATGAAAGACTCAGATTAATGGAAAATAGTGAAAAGCTAGGGTGAGCTGGGAATTTCTGAACTGGACTTATCAGAACCTTAGTGAAAAGAATGATGTTCCCTCCAGACAATGCCAGAAATACCTAGAGTCTAGGTCCAGTGAACTTTGGAGGCAGGGGGCGGGATTGGATAGAACCAGAGTCAGTAGTGACCGAATCATCTTCTTGGAAGATGCCAACCCAATCCCCAGCCCCTTCACACATTGCTCCTCTGAAGAAGTCACTCCCGCCCATCTCAGGGGGTGCTTTCTCTGCCAGTGTGTTTCTGGGAAGTTTGCCAGCTCTAGACTTGTCTTCAGTATAGAAATGAAGCCTTTTGTCGCTTCTCTCTAGCTTTTAGAAAGTTCAAGGCATTCTACCATCCATGTGCAGCGCAGTCCCTGTGCACAAACGTTCTGCCTTTCCTCAGCCTTAGACCCATCTGTTCCATGTTAGCTGGAGAAGTTTTTCAGGATGAATTCCAGCAAACCTTATTAAGAGCAGATACAGACCTATTATTTGTGACAGGCTCCAGAGGAGTCAAGTTTCACTGGAAGATTTCCTGCTCTTTTGTTAGCAAAATAAAAGGTGATGGAGGTGGGGGATGGAGAAGAAAGAATTAAACGTCTTTCAAACTTAAATGTGAAGCTTAACATAAGATCAAAGTCCTCATTGACTTATATGTCAGGGAAACTTGAGGAAGGGGTAACATGGTTTGGAGGGATGGGGAAAGGCCATCCCACCTTATTCCAGAGAGGCCTGACACTCAACAAACTGAGTTCCAGAATTGCTACTGTTGTTTTTAATCTGTGAATCAGGTTCTAAAGTCTTGTGGTTTTTAACTGTGAATAAGGATCCAAGCCTTATCTACCCTCTGTGTGCTCTACACCGTGTTTAATCCTTATATGCTCACATTGTGAGAGGAGACAGAAGGGAAAGAGGCCTGGGTCTGCTCCTCAGGAAGCTTGTCGTCTGGGAGAGACAGTGGAGGAACTAAAGAGAAGTAGACCTGGCCTCCATCTTCAGGACTGGGTGACAGTGAATTGGGCCAAACTGGACCACATTGTAACCTCTTTCTCTCCTGTGATTAGCTTTGATCTAGACTTTCTTTTTTTCTGGCTGGATGAGAGACAGTTGCTTCTGCTCCATGCTCTTCTCTATTTCTAACCTGTTTTTCACCTCAAATCAGATCTATATCCCTCTGACTTCTAAATCCCAACAATCACCACCCAATTTAGATAGACAAGACCACTGGTTTCAACTCTTTGTATGGAAAATACCTTGATACCATCTCTATAACAGACACATGAACAAGAGAAGACTCAGTCCCAAGATTTTAATGGACATTCTGCCCATGGACTCCCCTACTGAGCTGCTTCCATATTGTGACTAACAGTTCCTCACTCTGGGACACAGCTTAATTAGCTTTGGCTAAGTTACATAATGGAGTAAATACTGTGAGGTTTAAAACTCTTAGTCCCCTAAATTAATGGAGAGAGGGGGGAATGAGAATCTTTGATTATTGAAGACAGATGCCCAGAAATGTGTGTTAAAGACCATAGGCAATAGCTTGTTGCCCACCACCTGACTTCACTTGAATCCTCAGCTTGTCTTTATTTAAATTCTGGTGCTGTGGGAATTGGTGTGAGTTGGGAACAGGATGGAAGAAGAGAAACCAAGAAATAAGAAGGAGAAAGAGGTAGGGATAGAGGCAGAGAAAGAGGAGATGAAGTTATCAAGGAAAAAGGAGCAGTAGTCAAGAGATGAGCAGAGAGGCCCTCAGAGAAGGAAGAAATTTGTAAGGCTAGGCTTGCAATTAGGACAAAGGAGCAAAAGCTATGACTTGAGGGGAAAGGCATCTGGGACTTGAGGGATCCAGAATGGACTTGGATAATCCACCTAACACCCAAAGGATCAGCTGGATCAAGAAGGAAAAAAGGGCTCTAGGGTCTACTATTTTACTAGTGAACCATGGACTCTGAGATCATTCATTGACCCAAGCAGTTAAACTTTCCAAGAGCTTGGAGAAAGTTCATTATGCTTCAGACTCAGTATGTGCTTAGATGCCCTATAGGATAATCTAGAGAAACCCTGCAAATCTTATTTAGAGGCAACCTCAAGCAGGGCTGGTTTTTAGTGATTATGGGGTTCCACAGGTAAGATGTCACCCTGCTCTGCCCAAACTTCCACTCATGCTCCATTTGAAGATTTTCCAGTCTTCCCAGAATATATTGGCAGAGGTTAAGGAAAAAGCAATCACTCAATCAGTCAACAAACTTATTATAGGCCAGACCCTATGACATATGGGAGAAGGGAGAAGGTCCAAAAGGGGGGGGGGGGTTCTATATGATCTTTCTTGAAAAGGTCTCTTATCAAGTAAGAGACCCTATATTGAATTACATGCAGCTTTCATACCTGAAATAATGACAGGACTTTAGTAGAAGATGGGGAGAAGTAAGGAGGAAAATGTGAAAATGAAGATTAAAAAAGGGTTCCAGTAGAACTCTGGATACTATATCTTATAGTTAAATAGTTTCTATCCAAAAAAAATAGGAAGTGGTGGAGAAAGCCCTCATGAAAGGGATACTAAAATACAGGAGGAATTTGGAATTCCAAAAAGTAAAAAGTTTCCAAAATCTTTTTAGATGTGAAAGTAAACACTGGGAGACTCTGTTTCCCCCATCATAGTATAAAAGTATATGAAGAGACAGAACTGCAGCCTGACATCTCTATCTCCTCCCCATATAGTCATGTCTCAGGGAGGAATATGCCTCATCTTGCCAAGAATAAGTCTCCAACACAAAACCCTAATTAAGCCCCTGAAAGTCTCTGTGGATGGCCTAGCCTCCCCTAGCAGACAGCAAGGTGCCTGCTAGGCTCAGCAGGTAGTTAACCCTTCACCGCTTAGACTGCGTGACTGAATATAAGACCATGCCACTTCCAAGACCCCAGCAACCCACCAACATAATCTTTCTTCTTATGAAATCTGGATAGCTAGCTCTGGGATGGGCCCAGTCCATCCTGCAGTCATGAATGGGCTGCTCTCCACAGCATAGATCCCGTCTACCTGGCTATAGATCCCTTCCAGGCCACGTGATCCTCTTCCTAGTTTTAGGGGAAGCATCTCAGTTGGTCTTTCTGGGAGGTTCTGTGTAGTGCTAAGCTTGTCAAAAGAAGGGTCATCAGGGGGGCAGCTAGGTGGTACAGTGGCCCTGGAGTCAGAAGGACCTGAGTTCACATCTGTCCTCAGACACTTGATATTTGATACTCACTAGCCGTGTGACCTTGGGCAAGTCACTTAACCCTTGCAAAGACCAAATAAACAAAAAAATAAATAAATAAAAGAAGGGTCATCAGGAATCCCAGGATCTAGTCTATGGAGCTAAGTTTAAATCCTGGCTTTGCTTCTTACTACCTGTATTACCTTGGATATAATCACTTAATTTGTATGTATCAGAATCCTTACCTATAAAAGTGAAGACTGGTCTAGAGGAAACCCCTCAGATTTGAGCCCTGTTCTCAGAAAGCTTTTGTCATAGTATAGAAAGAATGATGTCTGGCAGGAACAGCCATATAAGACCTTTCCTCAGAAAGCCAATAGTCTGTGAGTATATGTGGACACAGACAGTGCAAAAGCAGAAAAAGTGCCAATCTTGGTTTGTGTCCTGGTTCTGATGTTACTAGCTATTGATATACACTTAAACTTTAAAACCTCAGAGTCCTCAACTAAAAAGTGGGGATGATACTAGTACCTCCTTGGATGACCTCATATAGCTATTATGAGGTCTAAAAGAGATCATGTGTGTGTAGCCTTTAGACATTGTATAAATTTCAGTTTGGTTTTTTTTTTGTGTGTGTGTGTGTGTGTGTGTGTGTGTGTGTGTGTGTGTGTGTATAACAATACTCCCTCCCTTTAGTTACAAAGCACATCCTGGCAGTATCATATATCAAAAAAATGACAGTTTTCTCTATTTAACATGACTGTCATGGTCTTGAATTTTTCCTTGTGCAATCTTGGTATGAGAAGCTAACTCTTCTTGAATCTTTAAGTATCAGCAGGGACAGGAAGCAGTAATGAAAGTCCTATAAAACTGGCTGACTTGAGTTGACAAAGTATTGTTCAGGACAGTCTTAACCTCCCAGGCTCCTAGCAGCAGACTGAACCAGAGCAGAGTGTTTCTGAATAACTAGGAACTCAACATGGATAAGGATCATGTGTTACCTCATCTAGCTGTCTTTTCTGGGGCCTACCACCCTTCTTTGCCCACAGTAAGCACTAAATAAACTTATATAATAGATATTCCTTGTGTAACACCAACCTCAACAGACTCTCACAGAGACCTTAGACATAGTAATAGTTTATTAGCATGTTGCTCTTAAATGAACGCTCTTATCCAGAGTGGGGCCCAAGATGACACTGGGAGATGTTTATGACAATGATCTCATTTTCTTCCACTAACTTCTCATGCTTACCTGCTGCTTAAAGGCTTGCCATCCATTATCTCATTTACCTTCACAGTAGGGAGAAATTATTCTATATATTTTTGCTTGTTCCAAATCTTGCTAACAGACTGAGCTCCTCAGGTCAGACACTTGCAATTACTTATCTTTATCTCCAAGGCTCTGCCAAATAGAAAAGAAAAGGGGATGTTTTTCTGAATAAACAAATTAATTTCCATTTATAGAAAAGAAAACTGAGATCTAGAGAAGGGATATGACTAGCCTAAGGCCATACAGTGGGTCAGGGGCAGAGCCAGCCTCACCTTTGATTCAATTCATTGTAGAAAGACATTATGGGATATTAGAAAGACCAGCTAGATACTGGATTCATATCTGAGCTCTGATGTTTGCTTCCTCATCTGAAAAATGAATGCATTGAACAAGAGGTCATTTCCCACTCAATTTCACTGTACTGGACTTTTCCATCATGACCCAGGAACCCCATTTATCCTGCAAATTCATGAACTCTCACCTCATCAACACCTTCTGCCCTTGTCTGTGATTGGAAGATGAAGAACTCCTCCAAGAACCTCCATTTAAAGACAGGGGCCCAGTCTGACCATCTCTTTGTTTCTCACCTGGCTATGAGCCTCTGAATTTTTCCAAAATGCCCATCTCCCCCCTCACTTTTCTCTCATTTTCTTCTTTTAGATTATGGGCCCTTCGACTGCAAGGTCCATTTTCTTTTTAAAATTTTGTATTCTCTACACTTAATATATAATCTGGAACATAGTATGTAATATATATTTATTGACAGACTACTTCTGACGCCCCAACCAGGTCTAGGTTATAATTATCTAATATCAAAATTAAATGTCTCCTCCCCTGAACTCACCTTTCATGTTGACTTGATTTAAATGGTCTTGCCAAGTTGCCTTTGAATTACTCTCCACTCCCTCCTCTGCAAGAAAGATTGGTAGAATTTCTCTCCCTCTTTATCCCCTTCATCTGATGCCAAATAAGATGCTAATACCTTCCTTTGATGGGCTTTTGGGTTTTTTAAAAAAATATTTTCCATAGCCTTTTTTATATCCATCATTTCCTAGTAGCTTCCCCTTCCCTGAATTAGAATTTTCTATAGTGATAAAGTACAATTAAGGAAAACAAATCAATCCATTGATCATTTCTGATATTTGCCTCATTTCATACCCAGACTGTTCATGACACTCTTTTTGTTCATGTTCAAGATAATCATGGCAAGAAAAGATAATCAAGTACCTAATTACATTTATTTTTTGCTTTTTGTTTTTTTAAGGGTAAAAGTGACTTGCCCAGGGTCACCCAGCTAGGTAATTATTAAGTGTCTGAGGCTGGATTTGAACTCAGGTACTCCTGACTCCAGGGCCGTTGCTCTATCCACTGTGCCACCTAGCTGCCCCCAGAGAGTACATTTTCATCTCAAAGGAAGACAGAATAAGATTTATGTGTGAATCCACAAATCTACAAAGGATAATTTGCTTTTTTTAAAAAAATAATATGACTTTAACATTTTGTTTTCCAAGCTGTCCTTCTTGACTATGTTTTTCAACTTTCTTCTTTTCTCTTCTGTGCATTTTATTTTTTTATTTTTTTTAGGATTTTGCAAGGCAAATGGGGTTAAGTGGCTTGCCCAAGGCCACCCAGCTAGGAAATTATTAAGTGTCTGAGGCCAGATTTGAACTCAGGTACTCCTGACTCCAGGGCTGGTGCTTTATCCACTACACCACCTAGCCGCCCCTAACTACACTACCTAGCCGCCCCTGTACATTTTATATAATGTTTCAAGGACCTTCTTTCATTTCTTGTCTTTCTTTCCTTTTAACAAAACTATTTTTTTGGTTCCCCTCATCCTCCCCCCCCAAAAAAAAACTATCTATTTTTTAAAAAGGAAAACACTGTCTTTCTAATATTAGCAAAGTCAAGTAAAACAAATTCTCCCATCAGCCATGTCCAAAGATGTTTGTTTCATTTGGGTCCTTTAGTTCATCTTTATTCAGGAGATGAGTGACATGCTTTATCACCAATCCTTTGAAGTCACAGTAGGTCACTGAATTTGTTAGAGTTTTTCAAAATTATTTTTATTTACAATTTATTGTTACCATATACATTGTCCTCTTCATTCTGTTCATTTTACTCATCTGTATACAAGTCTTACTTGAATTCTCTGAAGCCATCTTTTTCTTAGTTTCTTATTACACAGTAATATCATATTACATGTATATTCTATAATTTGTCAGTCATTCTCCAACTTATGGGTATCCCTTTTGTTTCCAGGCCTTTGCTACAACATAAAAAGCTAATATAAAGGTTTAAGTGCATATGTATCTTCCTCTGAAAGCAATTCATAGTGTATGTATCTGCCTTACTGTAGCCCCTCCAACAATTGTCATTTTCTTTTCTTTTTTTTTTTTTTGGCCACCTTTGAAAATCTAGTAAGCATGAAGTAGAAGCTCAGTTGTTTTAATTTTAATTTTTAATAATTTAGACAACTTTTCATATGGCAAGTGATTACTTGGATTTTTTCCCTTTTATGTTTTGATTTATCTTTTCTATCCATCATTCTCATTTGAACCATTTCCCTTTTACTTGAATATCAACCTTTTGTTAGAAAAATAACTTTTCCAGATAACTCTTTTCTTTTGCAATTTAATCGTATTGATTTTGTTTGCTATTTTTTCTCCCAGAATCATCTTTGTCTTTTGTTTAGTCAAGAACTTTTCCTCATCCAGTTGTGAAAGGCATCTGTTTCCTTGTTCTTAATTTGTTTTATTATATGGCTGTTAAAATCTTGCTCAAGTATACGTTGGGAGCTTATTATTGTTGATGGTTTGAAATGTTAGAGCAATGTTAATTTCTGCCAAACTGATTTCCCGTTTTTTCAGTAGTTTTTATTGAGTCCTTGTCCCTGATCTAGTCAATCAGTATTTATTTATCAGATAATATTTACCAGGAACATTGTTAAATGCTGGGGTTATAGAGAAAGGAAAAAACAATCCCTGTTCTCACATACTAATGGGGAGATAGCATGCAAACAACTATATACAAACAAGATACCTAAATTGAAAATAATCTCAGGAGGGAAGCCTAGCATTAAAGTTGGAGGGAGGGTGGATTTGCAGAGAAAGACTTCTAGATTAAGGTGGGATTTTTAGCTAAGACTTATAGGAAGTCAAGGAAGCAGGAGGTAGAGGTGAGGAGGAAAGGCATTCCAGACATGGAAGATCACTAATGGAAGGGCAAAGAGATGAAAGATGGGGTGTATTGTTCCAAGAACGGCAAGGAAGCCATGTCCCTGGATTGTAGAGTATGGTAGAGCAAGAATACTGAAAAGGTAGGAGGGGACCAAACAGAAGATTTTATATTTGATCTTGGGAATAACGTTGGTAATAGTTCTTTGTATTTAAAGAGGACAGAGCAAAGTCTGGACTCTATATGAATTGGATTTAAATGAGGCAGCCTCATTCTCCCTTCCAGAGTCTTTGAAGTCTAGTGGCAAAACAAGTCAAGACAATTGGAAATGGTCCAGGTTGCAGTGAATGACCTTGCCATTTTCCATACCAAACCAAGCTCTCAGTACTCCATAGTGCCTATCTTAGCTTGTGGCCACTGGAACAAATTGTTCTCAATGCCCATTCCACTGGCAGAAATCTTAACATATTTAGGGTAGACACCCCATTAATTCATCATATTTTAAGTTTGAGGATTTGAAGCCTGAAAGTTTCCCTTGACCTGGTTTAGTCTGTCAAGATGGTTCACTGGGATGTGGCCACTATACATGCTTCAGCTTCTTAAAATCAAAATAATAATTATTATTATAGCTATATGCATTTATATAGTGCTTTAATTTTGCAACACCCTTTATACATATCATTTTATGTTATTCTTACAATATTTCTGGGAGATAGATGCTGTTAATATCCCCATTTTAGGGGCCGCTACATGGCACAGTGGATAGAGCAGCAGCCCTGGAGTTAGGAGGACCTGAGTTCAATTCCAGGCTCAGACACTTAATAATTACCTAGCTGTATGGCCTTGGGCAAGCCATTTAACCCCATTGCCTTGCAAAAACCTAAAAAAAAAATCCCCATTTTGTAGATTGGGAAACCCAGGCAGGCAGATATATCATGATAAAACAAATCTACTCTCATTTGTGAAAACTCAAAAATTGTCCATTTCAAACTCTCTGGACAAAGGGAACATTCTTAAAACAATTCAGTTTCAAGCTCAATTCATATCTCTCTCTCTCTACATATATATACACAAACTATATAATGTGATATAATTATATGTAATATAAAATATATATATATATTTACATTATTTCTGAGATTATCATCAACTCCAAACATTATAATTTACATCTCTTCACACCTAAGTGACATCACTCCTTGCACAGGTCCTCTGTGTGTGTGTGTGTGTGTGTGTGTGTGTGTGTGTGTGTGTGTGTGTGTGTGTGGAGATAGGTTGTTAGAAGCAAATGCTGTTATCGTCATTTTAGCACAGCAAGACTGAATCTTCATTCTGATAACAGGGAGATGAATAATAATACTCAGCACATTTGACTTCTTGTAGCACTGACCAATTGTTGAAATTGAATTTGCATGTGAAAGGAAATGGACAGAAGGAACCAACATTATTTCAAGGAAGCTGGCATTTGCTGAGATTATAAATCAAATAGTTGAAACAATCATGGATAAAGGACATGAGGCATTGATAAAGATGTTCTCCAGGGATAAGATGGGATCACTGGAGTTTACTGAATAGATAGGGTGACATGGTCTGTCCTTCATTTTAAGAAGATCAGCTGGAATTGGAATGGGGAAAGACCTGAGACTGAAAAACCAACAAGAAAGTTCCTGTAATAGTACAGGCATGAGGGCTTTCACCAAGGTTGTGAGATTCTTGATCCATTATTCTTCCAGATGAATTTTGTTTTTATTTTTCTAGCTCTATAATGTAACCTTTTGGTACTTTGATTGATATGACAATGAAAAAATAAATCAATTTACTTAGTATTTTCAGTTTTAAAATCCCATTTATTTATTATATTTTTCTGTAAAGAGTGCTTGAATTTTATATTTTCTGTGTGTATACTGTTAGAGTTCCTAATATTTTATTTATTCTATAGTATTTTGAATGGAATTTCTCTATCTCTCCTTGCTCAGCATTTTGTTTATGATATTCATAAAGGCTAACAACTTAGGGGGGTTTATTGTTAAACCTGTTATTTTGCTGAAGTTATTGTTTTGAATCTCTAGAATTTGCTAAATATAACTTTATATTATCTACATAAAGTAATAATTTTCCCTCATATATTCCTTCCTTTGATTTTTTTTTGCTCTAGCTATTATTTCTAGTAATATACCATTAATCATTTTAGAAAAACTTACAGCATATAGTCCTTATATTTAGTGCTAATGGTTTTAGATAAGCAATATTTACTGTACAAATGAAAGACCCATCTGTTCTTTTGCTGTTTAATATTTTCAACAAAAGTGAGCATTACATTTTGTCAACTTTGTTAGTATGTAATTGGAAAAATAATTTTTATCCTTTTCAATATTTTTCCAATTACACACACACAAAAATTTTTTACATTTTAAAAAAATGAGGTCCAAATTATCTCCCTCCCTCTGCTTGTCCCTCCTTGAAAAGGCTAATAATTTGATATGTTTTATATATATGTATGTATGTATGCAATCTTATAAAACCAATTTCATAGTTATGTTATGAAAGAAAACATCAAAAAAAGTAAGAAATAAAGTTTTAAAAAGGTATGCTTTGATTGACATTAAGATTTCATATAGCATTTTTCATCATATGCCCTTTGGAATTATTTTAATTATTGTGTTTCTGAGAATAATTAAGTGATTCACAGTCATCACTGTGCAGTATTGTTATAACCATGGACATTTTTCTCTTCTGCTTACTTTGCTTTGCTGATGCAAAGTTAGTGAAAATCTTTCCAAGTTTTTCTAAGCTTCCTGCTTGTCATTTCTTATGGCACAATAGTAACCCATCACAATCATATACTACAACTTATTCAGCTATTCCCCAATTTTGGGGCATCCCCTCAATTTCCAATTCTTTGCCACCACAAAAAGAACTGCTATAAACATTTTTGTACATATGGATCTTTTCCCTCCCCCTCCAACAATTTCTTTGAGATTTAGACTTGGTAAAAATATTGCTAGGTCAAAGGATATCCACAGTTTTATGACTCTTTGGGCATATTTCTAAATTGCTCTTCAGTACAGTTGGATCAGTTTACAATTCCACCAATAGTGCATTAGTAACCCAATTTTTCCATAACCAATCAAATATTTGTCATTTTCCCTTTCTGCCATATTTATCAATCTGGCAGATATGATGTGGAATCTCTGAGTTGTACTAATTTTTATACCTCTAATAAATAATGATTTAGAGTATATTTTCATATGATTGTAGATAGCAATGATTTCTTCTTCTGAAAACTCCCTGTTCATATCCTTTTAACATATATCATTTCAGGAATATCAAAAGTACTTGATATAAAAAAAATCCCCTAGTTTTCTGCTTTCTTTCTACTCTTGGCTACAGTAGGGTTTTTTTGGTGCAAAATGCTTTTAATTTAGTGTGATTAAAATGATCCATTTCATTTCCCATAATGCTTTTTCTTATTTGGTCATAAATTCTTCCCTTATCCATAGATCCGACAGATAAACTATTCCATGCTCCCCTAATTTGCTTTTGGCATCACCCTTTATGTCTAAATCATGTAATATACTCTGTTATCCTCTTCTATTTTATGACTAAATTAATCTCATTCACATTTATAGTTTTGATTACTGTGTATTTCCACCCATCCTACTTTTGTCTCCTATTTAATCCTCTCATTTTTTCCTTTCATCTGGTCCCTCCTCAAAAGTGTTTTGCTTCCAACCACCATCTCTTCCAGTTCACTCTCCCTTCTATCAGTCCCTCTCCCCTTCACCTCTTTAGTTATAAAAATCCATCTTACTTTACAGGGAAGTTGGAGTACTTCTCCGTAAGGTAAGATAGATTTTTATAACCAACCAACTGATTACATTATTTTCTCTTTGAGCTAATTCTGATGAGAATGGGGTTCAAGCATTGTTCACAATACTACCCCTACCTTCCCCTCTACTTTAAAAATTCTTTTGTGCCTTTTTTTATGAAACAATTTACTCCCCTGCCTCTCTTTACCTCCACCCTGGTGAGGCATTTTCCCTCAAAATTCTAAGTTGTTTTGGACTAGAAAATTGTTTTACCCCACCCTTTTCATTGGTTCTGCCACTCCAGGATTCATTCTGGGGCATTATTTTAATATTCTCTCAAGGGAAATTTGGAAGAACCTTCACTCTGCCATCCTGGTTTCAACCCTCCACAAAATAATTTCTACTAACTTCCTTTATTTCCTCTTCATTAATTGTGATTTCTTCTTTTTTAATTTTTAAGTTGTCAATTTCCTTTCCCAGTCTCTTTTTACTATGGGTTAACTAATATATATTTATTAATTAAAAAAAGAAACTTTTCTGAGTTTTATTCATTAACAAATGGGGGGGTTGCTTTCATTTTTATTAACCTCTTTGATTTTTTCAGAATTTCTATTTTAGTGTTTACTAAATAATTTTTGATTTGTTGGTTTTCTAGTGTTTAGTTAACTGCCCAATTCATTCATCCTGTTCTTTCATTCTTTTGTGCTTGACCACTGGTTTTCCTGGCAAAAGCTGTATCCCTTTGTCTGTAGGCTTCTGGTTGTCTCTGTCCAGATGTAGCTTAGAGGAAGATGTTTACCATATATTCTTTTTGGATTTCTTGAACCTTATTCCATCAGGTGTTCTTGTATATTTTAGATGGATAAGGTGTAGGAGAGCCAGACTTCTCTTGCCAGAACGTTGCCATCTTATCCAGAGAAATATTTTAGGAACCAGTGAGATAAGAAAGCAAGACCAAAATATGAAGGATAGATAGAGAGAAAGAGGGGGGAGAGAGATTCCTTGTCCATGAGGAGGATGTATCAAAAAATCTATCACGATCATCTTGCTTTGCCAGATTAGTCTCCAACCTGACTCCTTGTGGTCTTCAAATAATCTCATTCCAGAGGGTCAGACAGGTCTTGGGAGCTATTCCACGGGGCCTCTTCGGTACACTGGGGCCCAGATGGACAGAGGATGCTTTCTTACTGGCTGGCAGGAACCGGGCCTGACCTGTAATGCTCTTTTTAAGTAATTCATTCCAACAAGTGCAGATCCACCTCATAAGAAGGGTCAGGCACTCTTGGTGTGTGTTGAACCAGCTGTGGGCAACTGGAAAACCCTAGTATTAGTTGATCTTTGCCATCCTAACCTTCCCATTGGTCACTGCAGCAACCTGGATCATCACCAAGAGAATTTGGGGGGTAGGTCCTGGCATACACATAGACATGTGTATCTCTGTGGCTCTGTGTGTTTGTGTTCATGTACACACTTTCTCTGGGGGCATTTTTCTACTTTCTTTTATCCTCTTGATTTCTATAGGCTACTTTCCTCCCACCTGCCCTGGGTGCTTTCAGTATTCACATGCACCTTCCCACCCTTCTCAGATACCCCCTCCTCACCTAAACAAGTCATCGGCACACTGATGTCAGACTTGGTGCTTAGGAGTTTCTGTCTGGGTGGGATTGGAGGATAGAAGCAGAATTGAGGATTATCTTGAAGGGCCGAGCAGGTGGCTGTCATGCCCAGGCTGGCTTTGTTTTCTCAGCTGCTGCAGCTGAATTGTCTCTAACCCTCCCAGTCATTATAATCCTGTTCCCACCCCCTAGGCTCAAAATGCTTTCAAAAGCTTCCAGGTTTCCAACCCTAGGGTGCCCCTCAGCCAGGAAGCAGGGATTTGGTGACACAAGGCTTTGGAAAGTAAGGGAGGAAGCCTTCATTCCTTCCTGAAACAGCTGAAGATAAGTGAGCCTCAAAACAGCACCTTAAGTTTTGCTTCCACCCCACCCCACCCCATCCCCAGACTCAGAGGAATCTGGTCCTCCACCAAGGCTTGAAGTCTAAGGACTTATAACAGCATCTCAGTGTTGTAAGAGACTGTCTGATCTAAAAACCTTCATTTTCTAGATGGAGACACTAAGGTCCAGCGAAAGAAAAGGACTTGTCCAAAGTCACCCAATGATGTATTCCTGCTCCTTTATAGGGAAGTTTGGTTCACAGGGATAGTCCCCAGTGAATGGAGGGTGGGAGGTGAGGATAAGAGTATTCACAGATTACATCTAGATTAATTAGAGGCTTTGGTTCACTCAGAAGTTGAAACTGAGAACCCAGAAGTGTAGGGTTAATTTGAGGCATAGTTCAGTAGTTAAAACTCCCGGCCTGGCATCAAGAAGACTGAGTTCTACTCCTGCCTCAGACCTTTACTAGCTGTGTGACCCTGGCTGAGTCACTTAACCTCTCTGACTTAATTCACTGGAGAAGAAAATGGCTAACCACTTGTCAAAAGGAATCGAGTTGAGTTAGGAAAGAGTGACCTAAAAAACAGTGACCAAGTCGTTGCTACCAAAGGTAGCAGTCTGTTTCAGATATCTGTGTGTGGAGGGGGGGGGTGCAAGGAGGAAGAACTGAAGTAGTTGTGCGTTTCACTGTTGCCTTAGTTTACCTCCCACTCTCCTGAGCTGCCTCAACATTTTCTTATTTCTAGGATAATGGATTCACTCACAGTAGAAGGTCTTCAGCCTCAGGAGGGAGCCTGGCTGACAGCAAATCTAGCTTGGGCCTCCAATATGGGATGCCATCCCGCCTCTATTCCCACAACAATGAAGCCAGTTTGCAGGCACAGATGAGCAATCTCCATGTGTCTCCCCCCCACAGGTAAGTAGAACACCAAACCCTCCTTGCTTCTCCAACACTCCTCTAAAAAGTGTCCCTGCCAATCGACCATAATGCCCCAGGGTTCACCATAAGTGCCTCTGTCCTTTTGTTGGATCTTGGATGCTCTCCAAGGTAAGAATCCCCTTATCTCAAAATATAGCCCTGGCCTCAGCTCCTCCCTACTCTATCCCCTAATCCAAACTGGGCCTGCAAAAATGATTAGGTTTTTTTTTTCTGCTCCCATTTCTCCTTCAAAACTCCATAGTTCTTGCCCTACTTTTGCACCATCCTGGGACTTCTGTTTCTCTGTGTCACCTACCTTAACTTTTATTGACTCCACCTCCTAAATTGTAGAGATTTAGTCTCAAATGAATCCCTTTGGGTAATTCAGAAGAAAGGACACCCTCCTGAGAGAGGGCAGCTCCAGACACTTTCTCCTCTGAGAAACCCCTCTTTTTTCAGATATTTTATAGAAATTGGTGCCCCCAATCCCAGACAGGCAGGAACTGAGAAGCAGGTTTGGGCTAGAAGAAATAGACACTAAACATCCAGTTAAAAACAATAACAAATTAGTGGGGCATGGCTATGACTGGACATACTCTTCAGAATAACTTGAGGTCCATCTGTGAGCATTTGTCCTTTGATTCCTTTCTCCTAGAGAGGAAGATTAGGGATTAAACCTGTGACTTCACTAACTTGCAGAGCTCCTGGTAAGGAACTCCCTCTATCAAAGCAAGGCAGCACTTTCTTTGCAATTTATAGATTTCTGCAGTTCAACAGTCTAGGTTGCTGAGAGATGAAATGATTTGTCCAGGGTCACACAGCCAATATGTATTAGAGATGGGACTTGAACTCAGGACTTTCTGTCTCTGAAGCCACTGTATCCACTGCATTGTGCTGCCTGTAAAACAGTAAAATATATGTACTAGGGAAAGCTCAGTGAGGACAGAAACCTTTAGTAGACCAGAAAAGTAAGTGCTTGTATCATCCTGATTTCCAGACAGAAACAGGTGCTAAATGTTCAATAAACAAAAGACATAGCCATCAAAGACACAACCATCTGCCTTTCTCTCCAGTTCTGATTATGTTTTCCAGAATTCTATGTTCTTCAACCCTCCTGGGATTTAACTCCCTTTTTCCAGACTTGATTTTTAACTGATCTACCCATTGTTCATCTTTTCTTTTGACCCCAGGATTCCAGCTGTCCTGTGAGGTCTAAGATAGAAGTCTGTGTCTAAGGTATGGTCTGGCCAGGCACTATTTCTCTCACCAGTTCTGAGATACGTTCTTTTCTTTATTAAAAAAAAGTACTTATTTCTTTTATTTTTACATCACTTTCATTTTCAAAGAATTCCTGCCCTACTACCCTACCCAGAGAACCACTCCCACAATAAAAATAAAAAGGAAAGAAGGAGAAAAAAAGTGGTTCAGGAAAAATATCCAGCACATAAAACAAGTTGGACAACGTATGCAATGCTCTATATTTATCATCCCCCATGTCTGTGAAGAAGGGAGGGAGGAAGAAGTATTCATTTAATCTAAATGCTAATTTAGCTATAAAAACAAAAAAAAAGGATAAATGGAGCCTTTTTGGATCCCCCTTCAATTCCTGACCTAAGGTTGGCAGCCTCTTTCCAACTTTCCCTGGGCATGGCAGAAGCAGAACTCCCTTTGAACAAGGGACATGAATGGTAGTTCCAAGCAACTGGTCAAATTTTGATGGTCAAATTAGCTGGAAGTATAATTCTATTCACCTACTTTCTTCTGCCATAGGCACATGGGGTAAATGTGCACTGGATAAGAGATTTGGGGGGCTCTAGGGTTTTAGGTTTGGATTTCCACCTGGGATATGGGGTTAGAACCGTACCTTCTGCATGTTCCACAGTCCTTCCACTGTAAACAAGAGTGTTTCCTCACCACCAGTCAGTATTAATCCTCATTAGTTTTTTGTTTTGTTTTGTTTTGAAACTTTCACTGTCAAAAATTGTAAAAACCATAGTTGGAATATTTTGGAAATGATTCCTCCTGTCTCCTTGACCTCAGTTTCCTCATTGTAAAATAGAGATTGGACTAAATGACCTCTGAGGTCTATTCCAGCTCCATTATTCAATGAAGCCTCCTCTGCAATATCAGTTCATAACACTGAATCTCTGAAAACCATCCTGATGAATCTGTAAAAAATTTAGAGAATTTAATGATTTGGAATTTAGGATGATTAGATTTAGGACTGGAAGGGATCTTTCAGGTCCTCTAGTCCAAGGTGTTCAATTTAAGACCTTCAAAATTCCCCTTTCCTGAGCCAAATTAAAATGTATTTGGGAAACGTTAATTTGTGGTTTTCTAAGACAATTACAGGACTGTTCCATTACTATAGAAGTTTGACACTCTCATTTTTTACAGTTGAAGAAATTGAGGCCCCAAGGTGGAATAACTTGATCAAGGTCCCATGGGAAGTAAATTATTGTAGGATCATAGATTTAGGATCAGAAAGGGTCTTAAAGGTCATCTAAACTAACTCCCTTATTTTACAAAATGATCCAAAGTACATTACTCAAGGTTACTTGGGGAGATTGACTCCAGGTCCTCTGATTCTCAAACAAGCTCACTTTCCATTGTACTACATTGCCCCCAGTCATAATTTAGGCTTGGAAACACTGCATTAAATCACTCTGCTTTACTTTGGCTTCTCCCCCAGGATGCCCAAGGGATTTTGTGAAACTCATAAAGATCCAGCTCTCCACCCCTTAAACCATGGGGAGCTCTTGGCCATGATTGGATGTAGGATTTGAACAGAATGGAAGAGACACAAACATGGAGAGGAAGGAACTCTATGAAGATGAAGACCATATTTTCTAAGAAGGAGCCCTGAGCTCCTCTAGGCCCCCAGTGAGGGAGGGAAGTGCCCACTGGGAAGCCTTTCTCCCAAATACCACATAACTGGGACACTCCCGTTTCAGTATCATGATGTAGTGGAAAGAATGTAGAATTTGGAGGGAGAGAACCTGAGCTCAGATCTCAGGGCTTCGGCACTTTTTATCTGACTAGCCTGAGGGAAGTCACTGAACCATTCTCGGCTTCAATACTTTAAAATATAAAGGGAAAGGGATTCTATAACCCCTGCATTCCTTTCCAGCTCTAAATCTATGATCCTTCATAGATGCAATCCTTTCTCCTGATCTCTAAACAACTTGGATTCCTTCCAGTTCAGATACTGCAGAGAAGTCTCTTCTTCCCTCTAGAGGTATGAGGAAGCATTACTAGAGCCCGGACTAGGGAGAGCAGAGTCTCTCTAGAGAGAGTGCAGAGTGGGTCACTCTGCCCCCACACCACCACCACCACCATCAACCACCCATCACCATGCCATCTCCCCACTCCTCCAACTGGCATTAATCAAACCCAAACCCAGCTCCAAGGGGTTGGGTCTCTCTATCAGACCACAGACAGCTCCTTCAGTTGGCCTGAGCCATCTTGCCTAAGCATGAGGGTCCACTGTAAGTAGCAGCTGGAAAATTCCCATAAAGGACTTGTTTTCTCTCTCCCCTTCTTCCAGCAGTACTGACTCTACAAGATCCCTCCCAAGAAGCAGGAATGGCATTGATGTGGAATCTGATGTGTATAAAATGCTCCAGGAATATGGAGAGCCTGCCTCAGAACCGAAGCAGTCTGGGTCCTTCAGATATCTACAGGGCATGCTAGAAGCCGGAGAGAATGGTAAGAAATTTTCATGTACCTAACTTCTCCACTTGTACCTCCCTTCTTGCTCTATATCCCACCCTGCATTTCCTCCCCCCCCCCCCCACCTAGGGGAGACAAAGGATGACAGAGCAAGAAAATTTTTAAATGTAGAACTAGAGAACCTACATTCAAAGCTCTCTGCCCCTGACTGAATGACTGTGAGACCTTGGAGGAGTTACATAACCTCTCTGGGCTTCAGTGTCCTCATGTAAAAGAATGGGCTCAATGAATTGAGTGCCTATTGTCTCCCTTTGGGAGTAAGGTGGGTCTGTGGTAAAGAAAGTCTCAAACTGTAGCTTTCAAAAAAACACAGACAGTTATTATTTGGGGCTGCTCATTCCTGAGCTAGAAGTGCCACAATTCGATGTGGTCAGCATTGGACAGAAAGCCGGGAACCTTTCTGAGCTCATTTCTTAACTTGTGACCCAGATTAAGTGACCTATCTGAAGTGAAATCCTGTCATTCTTTTCCTTCTTTGTTTGTCTCTAAAAAATGTTATATTTTAATCATGAATTTCATAATCATCAACACACACAAGCATTTCTATATACAAAGTGTTTTTTAAAAGAATTGTATGTTATTGATATTACACAGTGTCATCACCTATTAAATGGTTCTATACCCAATAAGAGCTTAAGAAAAATCAAAGGATGTTGAACACCTTAAGAGAGAGACTATGGGCATTTGAGGAGGGGGGATTTAGATATACTAATCCATATGAAACAGTGCAGACTGACTTTAGGACTAAACTGTGTAGCTCAGACACAGGACTTCTAGTGTTTGACTGGACTGATTTGGTTTGTCAGAGAGAGCCAAAGACTCTTACCTCCTCTGTGAGCTCTTGAGCTGAGGTTAAAGATATATTTATCCCTATTATCTCTTCTCTCTCTCTCTCTCTCTCTCTCTCTCTCTCTCTCTCTCTCTCTCTCTCTCTCTCCCTCTCCCCTCCTCTTCGCCTCTCCCTCCCTCCTTCCCTCTGTCTTCCCTGTCACTCTGCCTCTCTGTCTCTGTCTCCCTTTTTCCCTCTCCCTGGGTCTCTCTGTCACTATTTGTTTCTCTCTCTCTCTCTCTCTCTCTCTCTCTCTCTCTCTCTCCCTCCATCTTTGTCTCTGTCTCTGTCTCTGTCTCTGTCTCTCTCTCTCTCTCTGCTATCAGAGTTAAGTGACTTGTCCAGGTCACACAGATAATAAGTGTCTGAGGCTAAAATTGGACTCAGGAAAATGACTTCAGGGCCAGTGTTCTATCCTTGCACCCACTCCACTCAGTAGTCTCAACCTCTCTCTCTCTCTCTCTCTCTCTCTCTCTCTCTCTCTCTCTCTCTCTCTCTCTCTGGTTTTTGCAAGGCAATGGGGTCAAATGACTTGCTCAAAGTCACACAGCTAGGAAATTATTAAGTGACTGAGGCCAGATTTGAACTCCTGACTCCAAAGCTGTTGCTCTATCCACTGCACCACCTAGCTGCCCCTCAGTAATCTCTTAATTGACAAATCTAATGTCTTCTTTTCAACCTCATCCTTAACCTCTCTATAAAGCATCTAACACTATTGGCCATCTTCTAGATGTACTTTCCTCTCTGAGTTCTCATGAGTCTGTTCATTTTTGGTGCTCTTTCTTCTCACTGTCTCTCTTCATTCTTTTTTACTTGTTCTTTTTTGCTGGATAATGGTGAGTGTCCCCCATGGCTCTGTTCTGTGTTCTTTTCTCTATGTATTTTTTCTCTACATATTCTCTCACTTGATCTTACCAGCTCCCTTAGGAGCTTCATATAGATGATTTTCTTGAGGATTTTAAAAAGTCTGCCTGATCATGGATGGCCCTTCCTCTCCTGCCCAAACCTGATGTTTGCTCTGGTAAATTCTACCACCTCAAACCCAAGAACTGAACATTTGTAACATTTTTTGCCAGGATTTCAAGATTATAGCCTTTTTGAATTTTTTGTATCTCTGCATCTTTGCCAGAAGGTGGGAGGGAATGAGACCCCTTTGAACAAGTTCTGTTTTAAATGTAGTATCTAAAGGCTCTCTCTCCTTCCTCTGCCAGGTTTGGTCTGAGGCCACAGGTCTCTGCCAAGGATGACAGGGTCCCACAAGCCAGCTCCAATGCCGACTTTGCAGGAAGCAGAGGAGTTGGGTAGCAGATCTGGGGGTGGGACAACATAAAGATTCTTGGAAACAGCCAAAGGTCACTAGGCAATCTTTGTCTTCCTATATGCCCTAGCTTGAGTTATTGACCCAAATCAACCAAAATAGCTTAATATCGCTGCCTCTCAAAGTCCATAGTTTGCAGTTGTAGAGTGTGGGGCTTTTTTGTTTGTTTCACATATAAAAAGATGAACATAAGGGTTGGGGATAGGATGGGGATAAAGATGCACATAACTACTTCCTGGAGACCCATCCATTCTGGTCTGCAGTTTAAAATAAATCCATTTCTGGGTCTCAGTTCAGAATGGGTGGGCAGCATCCCAACTGACTATCAGATAAGTAGCAATTAGAAAAGAACAGAAGAAACCCAATGGAAATAAGCAATGCTTTTTCAAAGAGTTCACATCTCCTCAGATGCTCATAATATGAGTGACTTTGGGGACGTCATCTAAACTCAGGACCTCAGTTTTCTCATCTATAAATTTAGGCTGTTGGACTGTATGACCTCCAATCCCCTTCCTGTTCTAAAACTATGAACTTGTGACTATATTTTTACCCATATACAAAAAGATATCATTTATGTATATGGTCAGATACTCAAGGCAAGGCATAGGGGTGTCATTTCAAATGTCTTTGTATATACATGTTTATGAATGTAAGCTCATAGACAGTGTCTATCACATGTGTACATGCCTCACATCTGAATACAGGTATATGGCTTAGATGGAGAGAGGAGCAGGCAGGGGGTAGGGAGGGCATGAGAATGGGCAAGGGGGAGAGGGCTTAACTACCTTAGGGGAAGGAGGTCAGGTCATTTTTGGTAATGATTCTTATTCATTCTTCATCACATAGGAATAGAACTGGGATTTCAATCAATAAATAAGTATTTATTAAGCAGCCACTCCATACTGGATGCTGGGCTAAATACAGGACTTGAAAGTGAGATAGTCAGTACCTGTCCTCAAGAATCTTACCTTCTTCTGAGGAGAAACAATTTATTTACAGATAAGTGAGAACAGAATATGAACAAAAGAAATACTCAGCGATTTCAGACTGGATGAATCATCATCCCTGTCATTATATAGATCACTTGAGGAATCTCTTG
This sequence comes from Macrotis lagotis, assembly GCF_037893015.1. Classification (NCBI taxonomy): domain Eukaryota; kingdom Metazoa; phylum Chordata; class Mammalia; order Peramelemorphia; family Peramelidae; genus Macrotis; species Macrotis lagotis. The sequence continues at coordinate 436,488,939 of NC_133658.1, read as the reverse complement.
GTCTTCTCATAGACTAGAGTATAGAGTACATGGGACAACATGGGAAACTCGAAATGGTAAGGGACTGAGAAGAAAAAGGGTAGGATGGAGTCCCAGGGATATAGTTTGTAGTCATATGATGGATCAGACAGTGACATATAACCTGAACACAGGCTTGGTTATATCGCAAGGAACCAAGTCAAGGATCTCAAAGCTCCATGCTTCTGAGACACAAGCTTGCCTCAGAGGAACTGGAATTTGGTTTTCAAAAAGGGGCTTATGGTTTTTCAGAATTCAGTGGCTTTGAGTCCCTCCAGATGCAGAAGGGGAATGATATGATATCCCCAATTCATCTGAGCCTGTGGTATGTAGCTGTCCCCAAATGACACATGCACGTTTCCCATCTTTCTTGGGTTCTCATCTGTGGTACAAATGACTACATGTGATTTGAGTTTATCTCACTTCTGGGTTCCTCTCCGACTGCCCAGCCACCCTAAACTGCAGCTTGATGATCAGTATAGAGTTTAAGCCTGGTTCGTGTCCATCATGTATCCCTTCTTCACTTGGCAGGTGAAAAACTAGATCGAGCAGGTGGCCCCAGAAGCATCAAGTCTCCTGTCTCCAAGCTAGGTGGTCCCATGGGCAGTCTGCAGCTGCTCCCTGAGTGTACCAGATGTGGCAATGGCATTGTGTAAGTACATTCAAGCAGCTTCCTTCATCCCTCTTTTCCTCTGTGTCAGTTCTGGTCTTGGGGAGATAATACAGGCCAGGTTCCCTTGCAGTGGTGAGAAAGATTTTTGTAAGCATCTCTCATGAAAAATATCTATGATTCTTTAATTCCAAGAACTCCCTCAAAAGGATTCAGGTCACAGATAGTTTGTAAACAGGCACATAAACAGTGTTTTGTAGAAGTTATCAAAGGCAATGACACAAATTCTGGGGATCCTAGAGGCTGGCTACATTAGCCTCATATTTATACTGAGTTCTCCCTTTCCCAGAGATTTAGGGATAGGATATATTGTCTATTAATGTTACCTTTATCTGCAAAACCCTTTCTCTCTTCTCTAACAAACCATCCCTTGTAACAAAGAATTTTTTAAAAAGAGGAATAAATAGTTCAGCAAGACTAGGTATTATGTCAGCCAAATCTTATGGTCTACATAGTATTCCATACCCCTCATCCTCCACCTCTACAAAGCAAGGAAGGAGGAATATTTTCCTATCTCTCTTCAGGGACAAATTTTATCATTATAATTTTACAGCATTCAGTTTGAGGTTCTGCTGTCATTCTTTCCATTTTCATTGTTAAAGTCTTAATATATGTTTAATAAAAAAATGTGAGGGCCAACAAGTGAAAGCTGATTCTGGATGGTGATCTTTCTAAAGCATCTGCAATGATCTCTCTCTGCTTCTCCTTCTCTCCTCAGGGGCACGATTGTGAAGGCTCGAGACAAACTCTACCATCCTGAATGCTTCATGTGCAGTGACTGTGGCCTCAACCTCAAGCAGCGAGGGTACTTCTTTATTGAGGAGTGTCTGTATTGTGAGACCCATGCCAAGGCCCGGGTGAAGCCCCCAGAGGGCTACGACGTTGTCGCTGTCTACCCCAATGCCAAAGTCGAACTTGTCTGAGAGCAGTTCAGCCCTCCTAGACCTAGGGGCATTGACAGGATGGCCTGCCCTAGCCATGCACACATACACACTACACCCTTTGTAACACGGCTCAAAACTTGTAGGTGACACCTTCACAGTAAATCACCTTTTCCCTCAGGAGAAGGAAAGGTATCAAGTTTGCCCCATGGAAGAGCTGTTTCCTGCTCCTCTAGCTGCTCTCTGTCTATATTGTAATTTCTGCTTTTGTTAACATTTCTGCCCTGGCCTCATCAAACTCTTTGTAAATATAGGAAGCCTTTTCTATCTTGTTACCAATAAAACCAGCGTTCTGTATTTTGAGTTCTTTTACATGACATGGTGAACATGTTCAAGAGATCATAGGAAGAAAAGATGAACTGCTTGAATCAGCTTAAATGAGTGGCACTGAATTTTAAAACATAATTTTATCTTATTTTTATTTTATTCATATCTCTTGTATTTTTAATCACCCTATTACCAAATATCTTTCTCCCTACCTCACTCCTATCATTTTTTTAAAGTCAACCAACACAAAAGCTAATATCTGAAATATTCCACACCCATAGACTCTACCTTTAAAAAGAAAGGGCCAATTTTCTTAGTCACTATAATTATATATCTTTCAGTTTTGTTTCCTTGTTCTTTCCTCTGACATTATTGAAGTTATATTATTGGTGGGTTGTTGTTTTTCTTTTTTCTTTTGGTTCTGCTAATTTCATTCTCTGTCAATTTATACAAAGTCTTTCCATTTATACTTAAGTTTTTCTATTCTCTGAAGTCAAAGGAGCTGGACTCCAGTTTCATCTTGGAAAATTACTTCTTATTGGACCTTGGGCAAATCATTTAACTTCATGGGACTCATTTCCTCATCTATAGAATGAAGGAGTTGGACTAGACAGCCTCTGATATCCCTCCTAGCACTGGAGCTAAGATCTAAGGTTTCAAATCTGTGTTCCCTGCCAAACCTATGGAGGCAGACCCAGCTCTCGTTCAGCCTCTGATGCTCGCTCAGTCATAAAGAAACACAAGAACACCATGGCCACATGGCAATAATCACACCAAAAGAGACCGTTTCTTTCTAGGGACAAAAGACAATGCCAGAAGCATTGTACTCCCATAGGAAGTGATAGAGAGGAAATCAGAAACTATCAAAAGGAAGGACTAGACATTTAACCCAAAGCAATTGCTGCCATGTCACTCTTCTCTCCTCAGAGTGGAAGGAGGCTGGGTAAAGGGATCACCACTTGCTGCCAGTTTCTGGCCAAGACTCTGGCATTCACTCATATCCCAAAAGATATCTGGCCTGGGAGACATATAGAGCTATAAGCACCAGCTTTAGTCACTGTACAAAAGGGAAGGGAGGGCAACTGTGTCCACTCCATGCTCCACATTGAACCATTAACCCTTTCTTCAGGCAGAGTCATGACCCCTTGGGAACTTTATTCCTTCCTCTGTTTTGAAGTGCAATCTAGTGATACTTTGGGATAAACCAATATTCCTAGTGATGTGACTCCTCCTTAATCAATGAGTACTTGTGCATCACTTACTAGGTTCCAAGCACCATGTGAGACACTGAATAGGCATACAAAGATAAAAATGAAATAATCCCTGACCCTAAAGAGCTTATGTTCACCTGGAGGCACATCATATGTACACAGATAAGTAAATATAGGACATTTACATATGAATACAAATACAAATAGTGTCACCCCAACAAAGGCAATCAGGGAAAGCCCTTTGAAGGAGGTGGCAAGAACTGAACCTTGAAGGTGACTCTAAGAAACAGAGGTGAAGAAGGCAAGTGCTCCAGAAATGGGCAAGGGGGGGAACTTCCTATGGCTAAGTGAAAGGCAGCAGCCGCCTGTGTCTTGTGGTTTGCAGGAAGCAAAATCCAGGGAGAGGCTTTCAAATCTGTCTCCTGAGAGAAGACAAGCCCCTGTCCTGGGTTAGATAAATTAAGGGTCAAGGGACAATGTAGTGAATGGTATTCCATGGGGTACACTGTCCCTTCTGGAGACCATATGTAGCAAGTGATAATAGAAAGATGGAATCTACACAGATCCAAGACAAACATCAAATGTGAACTTTCTCTGGAGGATGGGAAATGATAGCCTGTTGTTTTCTGCCCTGGTCAGAACATCTTTACTATTAATTATGCTTAGTCTAGGGGAAATCACATTTTAGGAGGAATACTGGATTTAAATTCAGGAAAACCAGAAATCAAATCCAACCTTAGATACTTAATTGACTCAGCAAGTCACATAAACTCAGTTCTCTCACCTGTAAAATGAGAATAATAATAGAACCCACTTCCCAGGTGAGGTTATTAGCTTAAAATGATATATTTGTTATATGTTTTTCTATCCTTAATGCACAATAGAAATGATAGGTATTATGATTTTTCTGTGAGGTTATGTGGGTAAGGAGGAAGCAAAGCTGCTCTGCCAGATACTAGAAAAGAGAAATTTTTAACTTTGTCTCAGCAGTTCTATGATCTCTTAGCAAACTAGTGCCCAGGCCTTAGAGACAAACTTAGAGAGGATTTTTTTTAATTTATTTTTTTCAGAGAGGATTCTAACATCCTCCCCAAATAGTGATTCATTCCTTGGCCTAGCCTCCAACATCTTCCACAGCCCCACCCCCATCCCCTCCCCATCAGTCCAGGCTGAGAGATATTCTCACACATGCCAGAGCCAAGAGCACATCTGAAACTTGACCCACTCAGGACCCCACTCCCTGTTACTTCTGAGGACCAGGTGTGGACATGTGGTGAAACAGAGATGTGTTCTGTCTAGACAACCCAGAATTTAACAAGAGTGGTTTGAGTACTTAGAAAATAGAGAATACTTGCTTTAAGACAAGGTCAACACTGGATGGAGTGGGAGGTCAGAGGATCCTCAGGCTTTCAGGATGAAGGGAAGATAGAAGCAACAGGAGGAAAAGATAGCTCTCTGCTACACCATAACTCAGGCTCAATTAGGTACTTATTGAGTCTTCATGGGCCCAACTCAATGCTGAACTCCACAGGTCAGTAGAAGAAAGTCAGGACAAGTTAACACTCTACTCTTTTTTTTAAGGCAAATGGGGTTAAGTGGTCTGCCCAAGGCCACACAGCTAGGTAATTATTCAGTGTCTGAGGCCAGATTTGAATTCAGGTACTCCTGACTCCAGGGCCGGTACTCTATCCACTGTACCATCCAGCCACCCCATTAACACTCTACTCTTGAGGAGTTCTCAGTCTAGGAGAGACAAAAGAAGAAAACCCTAAGACCATGACTTCAGTGAGCTCACCAGGAGGGAAGAGGGAGAGGAGAGAAGCATATTTATTCTCAAAGAGCTCAAAATCTAGGGATGGAGGGGGAATAGATGAGTGATCAAACTAACAAAGAAAACAGGAAAGCAATAAGACTAGCTTGGATGGAATTTGGTAACAGTTGGTGAATTCAGCTCATTCATTTTTGGAGGATGAGAGAAGAAGGCCTGGGCCATGCACAGTTGGGGGCCAAGTATTCAAAAGTTTTGCTAGGAAAATCCTGATGCTCATGGTTGGCATTTGAAGAGCCATGCCAGGGGCCCACACAGCCAACTCAGATCTGTCATTAGAAGGAAAGAATCAGTCACAGTTGTCTACTTCTGGTGGTAATGGACCATTGCCCACCATGGAAAATCATATTCTCACTGGTTGGAAAAGTGTTATTCCTCTGACTCATATTTAGTATTTCTGGGTACCTTCCTATCCTCTTCAAGAATGGGGCACAATGAGAGAGAATACAGTATCAGGAAATCCCAAGCCTATGTTGTCACTCTATCTGTTGCTGAACAGATAGAGTGATTGTCTTGTTTTCATGATCTTTTTAGATCTATCACTTGACTTGTCATCTTATAACAAAGACCTACTGCCTTGGGCCCCTTCAGGTCACATAGACAATGACCAAACACTAAGGTCTCTTCTTGGCTCATGCTGAAGCAGCAACATATCTATTTTCCAGTCGTCAGGTTGGGGAAGCACTATTTCCCAATTCTCTCTCAGATGCCCCATTGTCCCCCAAATCCAAGACCAAGTCTAGTCAGCCTTTCAAAGAGGTATTGAAATTTGTTTGAGGAGAAGTATCACGTCACAATTTTTGAACTCTATTTCAAGTCATGCCAATAGGGCTGCTACTTCTCTGGGGGAAGGAGGAGTTGGGCAAAGGAGCTTAGAAGTAGTGTTTGCTGCAAGAAGTGCTAAAGACCCACCAAGGATATATAAGCTGTTGAGCTTCACCAATATAGTAGGGCTTCCTCATAAAGAGGACCTAGAATCTAGGACTCTACAGAAAAGAAAAAACTGAGGCCACAGAGTTTATTCCCAAATTCCTGGTTACCTGCCAAGCCAGAATTTGCAATTCCTGTAGCTTGGGCAAGTTAGCAGGGGCACTGAGGGATAAATTCTCAAACGGGAAAAACCCACATGGGGAGGGGAAAGGACTGTTTTAAGTAATGGTTTCTCTGAGAAATCTGAGGTTACAACCTTGATGGTCCTTGCCTCTTTAAGGGTTGTGAGGTGTCCATAAGCTCAAAAAGGCCTCACTTGGGAAGGTCCCAAGGAATGCTAGTTCTCTGGTAGGAAAAAGAAAGCAGGTTGGCTTTACTGGTTTTAGAAATTGTCGAGTTTGTGCTTAGACCTTAAATTCTTTCCCTTTCTCCTCTAATTCAGACCCAAAGAACCTCACCCCATACCATCTCACCACACCCTTTGTCTCTTCCCTTCAGTCCAAGCCCTGGGTTTCATTGCCACAGGTGCAAGATATATATTATTTTATTTGTGGTTATTGCTGATGAGGCACACCTTAAACCCATAAACAGCTTCATGGATGCAGTGATTTAATAACATTATTAACACATAAATCAGCCTCTGGGCTCCTGGGCAAGAACTCAGCTGTGTTGTCAAATAGAATCAGAACACTGTGTCTGGAGAGGGTTGAACACAACATGGATTTCTTCTTTAGAAGCAAGTTCTCAAAAATCAGATTTTCCACCTAATTATCTCAGGGCTGTTTTAAAAACTTGTTGGGTTTTGAGCAATTGATACATTTATTGCCTCTGTGATGTGAATTGGCAGCTCCTCCCAGAACATGTCCAGAGGCAAAATTATCTCAGGGCTTTCTACATCCTGCTTGCAGCTTCTGCTCATAATAAAGCTGCCTTAGGTTGGAACTTGATCTCACTCGCCTTGGCAGGACAGTGGAAGTAGGGGCATTTCAGATCCTTCTACTCTGTTTCCTGGCACATATCCCATATGAAAGGAAGAGTGAAAAGTCTAGGAAAGGATGGCTTGGATAATGTGGCTCCCTTCATACACAAGTGTGAATCAGGATCAGTCAGCAAAGATCAAGTGATGTCTCCCTCTTGTGTCAGTCGGTCAAAAATCATGTTTTAATCATGTTTTTAAATCATGTTTTTAATCATGTTTTTAAAATCATGTTTGTACATAATTATTTGCATGTATGCCAGATCCTGCAATCAACACTGGAGAAGCAAAGAAAGACATCTTCAGGGATCTCCTAAGGAGGAAGATAACAAGCAAATAACTGGACAAATATGATACATGCAATACAAATCTCAGACTATATCTGTCCCTTTCTCATCAATGACACTGTCATAATTCTGGAAACCTTCATGTCTGCACTGCTGGACTGTTGCAATAGCTTGCTGGTTCATCTCCCTGCCATAAGTCTCTCCCCACTCCAGACCATCTTCCAATTTAGCTACCATTTTCCTAAATCACAGATTGGAACTGCCTCACCACCCACTCAGTAAATTCCAATGGTTCCCTAATTTCTCTAGGATCAATTATTAAGTCCTCTTGAAATACCTGGCCCTTTTCTCTTTCTCATCTTTTGTTGCTGCTGAGACAATTCAGTTTATCTAACCATTTGTGACCCCATTTTGGAGTTTTCTTGGAAAAAATAAGGGAGTTGTTTGCCATTTTCTTCTTTAGCTCATTTTATAGATAAAGAAGCTGAGGCAAACAACCTTAAGTGACTTGTCCAGCATCCAAGCTAGTGAATATCTGAGATCAGGTTGGAATATAGGAAGATAAGTTTTCTTCTCTCTAGACTCAGCTCTCTATCCACAGTTCCATGTAGCTGCGCATCTTTCCAGTCTACTTACACTTTATTCTCCTCCATGTACTCTACAATCTAGCGACAATGATCTTGCTGTTCTTTGAACAAGAAATCTCATCTCCTGATTCTGTGCATTTTCACTCATGGTTTTCCATACCTGGGATGCTCTCCTTCCTCACCACTGCCTCCTGGTCTCCTCAGCTTCCTACAAGTCTCAGCTACAATCCCGCCTTCTGCAGAAGTTCTTTCCTAGTTCTTCATCTTAGTACCTTCCTGGTGTGATTACCTGAAAGTTACCCAAGACATATTTTGTTTGTACATAATTATTTGCATGTTTTCTCCTCCATTAAATCTCATTGCCTTCAGGGCAAAGGACTGTTTTTGCCCTCTTTTGACCCCCCCCCCAAAGCTTAATACAGCGTCTAGCAGTTATTAAAGACAATGTTTTTGAGTGACTGACCAGCAGGAAGACCAGTGTTACTAATTTCATCACAGTCCAGTGGCATGACAGAGTCAAGATGAACTGATGATCTTGGCGCCTTCGATGTCTGGTCAAGCTTTAGGTGCTCTATAGTACCTGCTTAGCTGCCTTCATGCTCTTTGGAACAAATTGTTCTTATCTGCTCATTCCACCAGGGGAAATCTTCATGTGGGTGGGGTAATGATAATCCTCTAACTCTAGAATGGGACTGGGCCCCCTCCATTACCCCCTGATTTAGTCTTTCTACTGAAATGGCTTACTGGGGTGTGCTCATATGTTATAGCTTCTTGGAGCCACAAGTGAGAATTAGGTGGATTGGGTAGACCCCAATAGTGGAAAGCAGTCCTGAAAAGGGCTCAGCAGCCCTCAGTCCAGAGCTACTAAATCTGTCCTGAATACATTCTACATTGCCACTAGATTATCACATACTTAGAAAGGAATAAAGTATAGGGCTGCAAAGATAAAAAGGATCCAAGTTATAAAGAACTTTAAATGTCAATCAGAAAATTTTATATTTGATATTGATATTGTAGTATTATCATAATATAATCATATTATATTATTTTATATCTCATCCTGATAGTGAGCTTCTAGAATTTACTGAGTAAGGGGGAGGAGCTACTTGGTCAGACCTGCTTTTCAGCGGGTCTTTTCAGCAACTGAGTGAAGGATGAATTGTAGTGGGAAGAGTCTTCAGGAAAAAAGACTAAGCTGAAAGCTATTGCAATAGTCTAGATATACGTGACAAAAGCTTGTACCATGGTGGAGATAAGGGGACATATCTGAAAGCTGTTATAAGATAGAAATGACAAGAGAGCAACAGAATAGATATGTGTTATAAGACTGAGGGAGGAACTGAGGATGACATTGAAGTTTCAGACCTGAGGGATTAGTAAAAAGAGAGTTGAATTTGGGGGGAAAATAACAAGCTCTGTTTGAACATATTGAGTTTGAGATGTCCATGAGACATATCACTTAAGATGTCTATTAGTTACTAATCTTAGACTAGCTCCAAATAGAGATGAAGGGTAAATAAATAGTTTTGAAAATGATCTACACAGAGTTGATAATTAAATACCTGGTTGCTGATGAAATCACCAAATAAGACAATTTAGAGGGTTAAAGATAAGCGGTCCAGGTCAGAGACTTGGGGAACACCTAGCATTAATGGGAAAGAAGCCTAAGAAGGAAAAACTAGTAAGAGATAAAACAAGGAAGGGCAGAAATCAGAAAATCTAGAGAGGGTCCAGAAGAAGATGCCTGATAGAATCAAAGGCTGAATGAAAGTCAAGAATGATGAGGATGGAAAGAAGGCTATTAGATTTGGCAGATAAGAAATCAGTGCTATCCTACTCTTGTGCTGAATGTTGTGGAGGAAGACTCAACCCTGACCCCAGCCAGATGATTGACAAACCAGCTGAAGAGATAAGACTGAAACAGCTGAGATACAGACCAGAAGAGACAAGAGAATAATGAAAAGGGAGAGCTTGTTGAAGTCTAGGATAGCCAGAGGAAGGCTTCATAGAAAAAGTGACCTTGAATTGAGCCTTGAAGAATGAAAAAATTTAGGGGAAGTCACATAGTATAGTGGAAAGTTCTGAATTTGGAAATTAGGTGATTCTTTGCTTGTAGATCTATGTGTGACCCAGAGTACCTCATTTAGTCTCTTATTTTCATAAAGTGCCACACATAAAGTGCCTCATCCATGGGTACTTTGCCAAAAGAATATAAATTTTAATTACTGAAACACTGCTAAATATCTCGGGATTTATGGGCTAAAATTTTTCCCCCTTCTTTACTTATTTATTCTATCCTTAAAAACAAAACCTGGAACAATTAACTCCTTTGCCCCAGGTAATTTCATTTATGATTTCTTAAAATACAGTACTTGAAAACCAGATTTTGATAAAGCTCAGGGGGGATTCAAATGGAGCTACTTAACAATGTTTTAAATACAAATCACTCTGGCTCTCACTGATTGGCCAACAGCCAAACCTCACTTGTACATTATTTGGGTTTTGATAGCTCAAAGTGTAAATAGAAATTGTTTCTGTTTTGACCAGAAGCTTTAAGGGTCTTTCCCTCCCAGATCGTTTTTTTTTAATAGGTAGAACAAAGGCCATTTTTTGCCCTCCTTTTTTTACCTAGCCTTAGTCACTGAATGGGTGCTGCTTCAGACAAAGCTAGATCTGTGAAAGACCTTGGCATAAAAAGACTGAAGTTTCCCACTGCTTCCAGAGTCATCTCCAGTCATTCTGCTCTATATCTTGCCAATGGACTCAGATAACTCCAGAGAGTAATGACTTTGCAAAGCCTTCCCTTACTTAAATCCAATTCACTTGCAAATCAAGACATCACCTTTCTGATGGCATTGGTCATCTTCAAGAATGAAGGATAATAACAACACACAAGAATTTTTAAAGCTACCATTATCCTTGTTCTTGCTTCTTCATCTTCACTGATCTTTTCTCCTACTCTATCTATAATAACATAATGCACTTTTCTCTGGCATTTCATGATTGAGAAAATACCTTTTCCTGCAATGATCCTAGGGGATAGGATTTTTGTCTCCATTGTAGGATCATAGATTTAGATCTGAAAGGGACCTCAAGAGGCCATCTGGTCTAACCCCCAGATTTAACAGTTGAAGAAACTGCCAATTATCATCGACAGGGATGGGTTCTTTGACTCCAAATCCAATGCTTTCCTTAAATATTACATAAGGGAAAACAGCAGCTCTTCAGAGAAGTTTTTACTCCAACTCCACTCTAAAAATCTGTGATGACACTGATGTGGATATTCTCTCCAACAATGCAAATCACAAGCCATCTGTTACCTCCCATCCTTGGGGTTCTGTTTCTTCATATGAATGCTTATAGAGTGCTCAGTTTACCAACATCTCCTTTAAGAGAGAGAATACTAGATAGTAAGAATATGAAAATCTCAGCTATATTCTGTTTAAAGTCTGGAGAGTTCAGGGTAGAAAGACTCAAGATATTCCTATTTGTCTCTATCCTCACCTTCATATAATTATTAAAACAGGATAAGCCTATAGCAAACAGACATAGAAATTTCTATGTTTATGGGAAAATAAATGGTAGAGAACAGTAGTCTATACTGAATACTCTACTTAGAAAGGAAGCATGAATAATTGTAGTTTACAGAAATTATAAGAACCTAATTTTTTCCAAATGTTTTCAACTTCTTCCCCCACGAATGTTGTATTCATGTCCACAGCCACAAAGGAATCTGATCTAAGTCTCATTTCCTTTTGTCACGTCAGAAATATCCCTTTGGTCCTACCCCCAGGGAAATGTGTTAGGAAGTAATGAAGCTGACCAAAAGGAAGGTAGGAGGTAAAAGAAAGCTGAGAAGTAAGAGGTTTGGGCAAGTCATATGATTAGCCCCTGGAGAGTGACCTGAGAACAAAGCCAAAAGCTTCTTTCAGGTAATGACTAGAAAATAGCATTCCCGACAATCTCTCTGCTTCCATTGTAATTGTGTTAGGAGGCAGAGTAATAAAGTAAATCAAGCCCCAAACTGTAATAAGGAAATCAGGATTCTAGTTATGTCCTGTCATAAAGTCTCCTCATTCCAACCTTCAGAAAATAACTTTCTCTCTGCTCTGCCTTAGCTTTGTCATCAGTAATATGGGGATAATGATCCCTGCCATGGCTCCTTCATAAGACTGGGAGGATGCAATAATGTCATGTGGAGGAAAGAACTCAGAAACCATATAGGACTAGGTTTTCAGTCAGAAAGTTCTGGTTTGAATCTCATCTAAGATGTTCATTAGTTCTGTGATCTTCTGTGACTTAACCTCTCCCAGTCTCAGTTTCTTAATCTATAAAATCAATAAAATAAAATAATAATAATAATAGCACTTAGTTCATACTGTAGTTTTAATATCAAATGTGATTATTTAAACAAAGACTTAAGTTGATGGGTATAGGATATCTTCCTCATTGGTGAAGCTCAAAGCCCTGAATCTGTGTAAAGGGGAGGGCAGATTTGACAGGGCCAGAGAGAGGTGCTCTCTGGAGTCTTCTTGAAATTTTCTTCAAGTCATTAAATCTCTTTGGACTTCAGGTACTACTAGTTTCCAGCTTCCAGAGAAAAGGATATTGCCAATGCCACTTCAGATTACTAAAGAAAAAGACTGGGAAGAATCCAATATGAGAGAAGTGTACATTCTTCCTCATGTCCTTTATCCCCAGCTTTTTATAATGGAACCTTCCAGGAATTTTCCCTAGAATAAAATCTGGGACTTTTTCCTCAGTTGAGCTTGAGTTTGAGAGCTCCTTCACCCTGTGTTGTCTGGGACATATTCTCTTATGTATAATTTCTCTGATTTGTCTTGCAATTGAATGGAATAAATGGGTTTCTTTGAAAGTTCCAATGTGTGGGGGCGGCTAGGTGGTGTGGTGGATAAAGCACCAGCCCTGGAGTCAGGAGTACCTGGGTTCAAATCTGGTCTCAGACACTTAATAATTACCTAGCTGTGTGGCCTTGGGCAAGCCACTTAACCCAATTTGCCTTGAAAAAACCTAAAAAAATTCCAATGTGTGTTTATTTTGGAATTGATATTTGCTGGAAGGAAGTCAAACCTTGGATATAAAACCTGGGGTACTCCTTTTTCCCCAATTAATGAAAAAATAATCAGAAGGTACCATGAACCTGAGCATTATGTACCTCAGACTAATATTATTTAATGGAGCAGAGAACTGTAATTCTAGCCTGGTGCTCCCGCTTTTTCAGGAGAGTAAGTGGTCAGACTCTGGCCCACCAACTTCCTGCTTCCCCTCCTGGCAGCAATTAAAGTCTCCCTTGGAGAAAGTAGAGGGGAGAAGAGGCTATAGGTGTCTATTCTGTTTCCCTTTGAGCCTCACCAATGATACCCCCAAGCTATATTTGGGAGACAGCCCTCAAAACACATGATAAAAATATCAGGTTCTTAAGGCTTTCCATTTGCCCATTATTGAATTTGCCACTGGATCAGGATGACCCCAGAAGAGAAAGTGAGGCTGGTGACTTAGCACAGCACCCTCTCACTCAAATCCAATTCAAGTGCATGTCATGGATTCGCCTCCCTGATGTCATGGTCTTATTAAAAATGAAGGATAGGGGCAGCTAGGTGGTGCAGTGGACAGAGCACCGGCCCTGGAGTCAGGAGTACCTGTTTTAAGTGGAGGAGCGAGTTAGAATGTAGCAGTGGTGATGCCCGCCTAAGCAAACCACACTTAATAATTACCTAGCTGTGTGGCCTTGGGCAAACCACTTTTTGCCTTGCAAAAACTAAAAAAAATGAAGGATAAACATCAATGGATTGATTATCATGTAGTATGGCAAAAAAATTCAAATCAGCTCTGAGGTTATACATAAAGGATGGAGCCTTCCTCAAGCTCTTCCACAAACTAGTTCTGAATCCTTCAGTCCCTGATAAAGAAAAAAAATGAAAATTGGAAAAAGGAAAAAGTGCTTGTGGTCCAGCCATCTATTTATCCTCTGAAATCCCAGTTGTTCTCATTCAGAATTTAACAGAAGGATGGAAGAGGGTTTCAACCTCAGGTCAGTCATCACTGGCTTAGACTACTTTCTGAGCCCCCCACCTTAAGGACCCACTCCTGCAACTGACTCCATATTAAAAGATAGTATTAATAAAACATTCATGACTCCAGCTAGGGGAGGGTAGGCAGTCTGCAGGTAGGTAGGAACCAAGTAGGCATTGGTCCTGGCACCCATGAAAGTAGTTTTGCTCAGTTAAAACCATTCCCACCCCTGAACCTAAGCCAACTATTGCAGACATCTCTTGGAGCCTGATTTACTTTACTGCCTTTGGCTAAAGGGTTTTAAAAGTTTCCCATAAAATGCATTGTGAATCTGAGTTCCCTCCCTACATAGATGGAGGCACTGAGGCTGATGTTAGAATTGCAGAGTCTCAGGGTCCAGGTAATCCAGCAGCAAGGACCAAGTCCCTTTCCTGTCCCAACCATCCTCAGACTGTCCAGGGACTGGGCTCAGTAAAGGGGAGGACAACAGCATCTTCCCAACTTCCCCAGTCCACTACAAACAACTCTCCCACCATCTGATGGCAATAGGGAGAATTCCACTTTGTTTTTACACCTCTGTTCATCAGTGTCCATGGAGTCTCCACTTCTTGTTCCTCTTCTTTTCACTGTGTTACCCATGGGCTCCTTCAGATATCCTCCCTGCAACATCCCTGAACCTGAACGGAGATCTGAACTAAATGGACTCCTACTGGATGAGGAAAGAGCACTGGTTCTGGAGTAAGAAGAGCAGATTCAAATCTTACCTCTTCTGTTCACACATGTGTGACTTATAGCAAGTTGTTTAAACTCTCTGGGCCTCAGTTTCTTCAATTGTAAAATGAAGTTGGACTGAATCATTTCTGGGATCCCTTCTAGCTCCAGTTCTGTCATCATTATGATCCATCAATTTCTAGAGGCTGAAGATGAGTTCAATCTTCTATATTAGCCACCTAAGTCTGGTTCTCCGACCACAGAGATGCAACTAAAGGAACCACCCCCCCCCCCACACACACACACACTTTCTTTCAGCTCCTCATTCCTGATGTCTGCATTTGGGGGTGGAGGGAGAGTCTGAGTTGGCTCAGTAAGAGTAAGCAGCTAGTACTGGCTTGCTGTGAGTTCACTCAGGAAGGAAGGAGGAAGGAAGGAAGGAAGGAAGGAAGGAAGGAAGGAAGGAAGGAAGGAATTAAAGGAAGAAAAGGAAGGAAAGAAAAAAAAGAAAGTGGCCTCAGAAAATAAGTCTGAAAGAACTCAAGCTATTATTATAAGTGTACAGGCAGGGTAGGGAGTTTTTCTTTCTGTTTGAAATGGAGGAGAGAGTTAGAGTGTAGCAGTGGTGATGCCCACCTAAGCAAACCACTGAAACTATTTTTAAAAAATTCAATGGAAACAACAGAAGAAAGCTCAGAAAGGAAGTTCAGACAAGTAGGAAAGCTTTGAAAGCAATGTGTAGAATTTGTGATATATTGTATATATATATATATATATATATATATATATAATATAGATTATGTAAATTTAAAAGGCAACATGAAATAGAGGTTCTCTGTTTTATATATAATTCTCTTTTCTGCTCTGCTGCTTTTATAGAAATGCTTATTTTTGTGTTTTAGTTTAGAATTAAAAAAACCACTTTTTTTAAGGCACACCTTTACTTGACAGGCAGATTTTGAAAGAAATTAATCATACTTGTCTATGTGTATAAAATGCAGTTATAGTTGTCTATTTTTAAAGAAACACTCAACTCTAGTACATAAAAGGAAAAGCCATAAGAGCTCAAAATCACAGATTTCCTTCCCTCCTTTCCCAGGTTTCCTACATCTTCATCCTCTCACTGCACCAGACCTTACATGGGGAGCAGGGCAGTCACAGCTGTGATAGAAATCCTTGCATCACATCAGGAGCCAGATCCCCAAGCAGTAGGCACACCCATTCCAAGTCTGGGGCTTGCTCTCAATCTGCTTAACCCTCAGAACAGTCTCTGAAAAGCTTCAGTTGAGCTTCGGGGGAGTAGAGCAGCACTCATGCCAAACCCCAGGAGGAGGTTACACAGGAGCCAGGTCCAAAGGAGTATTCAGATGTGTGGGACCTGAGGGCAGGTGTACTCCCTATTGCCAATCCATTAATGATATGTTTGGGTTGCCAAGTATGACCTTTCCCTCCTTCCCTCCTTCCAGTGAACCATTGCCTATAAAATGCAGTCATCCAGTAAGGGATAAGATCATGTCCCAGCTAGTTTTTCCTCTATTCTGGCTCATTGGCTGGAATTCAGGAAAGGGATTTATTTTGTTTTGTTTTTTGCCACATTCACCTTTCTAGACATGTACTTAACCAGAGAGCTGTCCTCATTAGGATTACACTATTGTTGGTTGGTTAGTTTGTTTTTTTAATGAGCAGTTCTCCCTTGTAGTTGGGGAGATTCTCACTCCAGGAAGATGCTCATCTCACTAGTGCTCATGACACCCCTTCTCACCTTGTGCTAGGCCAAGTTATACTTTTCTTGAACTTTTGTGAGATTTACAAAAGAGCATTATAAGGGGCAGCTAGGTGGTGCAGTGGATAGAGCACCAGCCCTGGAGTCAGGAGTCCCTGAGTTCAAATGCCGCCTCAGACACTTAATAATTACCTAGCTGTGTGGCCTTGGGCAAGCCACTTAACCCCATTGCCTTGCAAAAAAAAAGAGCATGATAGTCAACTTGAGTCACCCTTCTTTCAGATTCAAACTATATTCTATTTCCCTAGCCCAATACTGAACTGGAGCCAATACTTACGTTCTCATGAGCTATATGGGACTTCTTGAGATAAATAGGAGAGTAGCCTAAAAGATGGTTTGTCCTATTTGTAATCAATGAAGATAGTATGGGTTCTTTGTTGGGGTTTTTTTTGGTGGGGCAATGAGGTGAAATGACTTGCCCAAGGTCATACAGCTATTAAATGAAGTGTCTGAGGACAGATTTGAACTTAGGTCCTCCTGAATCCAGGAGCCAGTGTTCTATTCAGTGTGTCACTTAGCTGCCCTGATAACTGTAGTTTTTTAGAAAGGCTGCTGAATATACTTCACAGTAGTCTCTTTGATCCATGACAGATACAATAGATACTATTTGAAAAGAAAAATGACAGGTAGCTTTTATATAGTGCCATCTGGTGGAAAAATTACATTTTGCACTCTCTTGTTAACTATTTTCTTTAGGCTTAAGTCAACAAGCATTTATTATACATTACCTATGTTCCAAGAATTATTTCTATGGCCTGGGGATATAAAGAAAGACAAAAAACAAACAAACAAAACCAAAACAAGTCCCTGCTTTCAAGGAACTCACAGCCTTCATGAGTTCTTTGAGAGAAGGTAGGGGAGACAATATGCAAACAACTATCTATTAAGAAGATATAGGGGTGGCTAGGTGGTGCAGTGGATAGAGCACCGGCCTTGGAGTCAGGAGTACCTGAGTTCAAACTCGGCCTCAGACACTTAATAATTACCTAGTCATGTGGCCTTGGGCAAGCCACTTAACCCCATTGCCTTGAAAAAATAAAAAAAAGATATAGACAGGAGAGAATGGTAGAGGGAAAGCATTACAATTAAGAAGAACTTGGAAAAAATGGGAGGAGGGAAACTGGAAATTGAGAAACCTTATAGAAGGTGGTATTTTAGCTGACACTTGAAAGAAACTAGAAAGTGGAGACAAGAAAGCATGTGAGACAGTGAAAATTCTCAGTCAGGAACTGGAGTATCACATTTGAAAAAATGCAAGGTCAGTGTCACTGAGTTGTAGAGGACTTGGAGGTGGGGAGTACATGTATAAGAAGACTAGAAACATAGAAAGGACTAAGTTTTAAAACACTTTGAAAGGCAAACAGAGCACTTTTCTTTTTTGTGATGTCTATGTTTGCTGAGTATAGATGACCATAATCAAACAGGCTTTTATTATTGTAATATACATGGCCACAGAGCACTTGTTTGCTAGTGTAGGTCATGAGATAATGGGAAATTTCATTACCTGATCTTTTTCTCTTTAAATGAATTATATCAAATTTTAGAAAACATACAAAAAAGATGAATCCATCAATCCATTTGTTTTAATGAGCTCCCTTTGTTACTTCTTTTTTTTTTAGGTTTCTGTAAGGCAAACGGGGTTAAGTGGTTGCCTAAGGCCACACAGCTACATAATTATTAAGTGTCTAAGACTGGATTTGAACCCAGGTACTCCTGACTCCAGGGCTGGTGCTTTATCCACAGCACCACCTAGCCAGCCCTCTTTGTTACTTCTAACTCAACTTTCATTCTTCTATAATCATGCTCACTGCTAAAACTTTAGAAAGTAGATGATTCATGGTAGATAAAGAGAGAATGGTGAAATTGTAATCAATTACTCCTTTTACTCAAATGATTTTGCAGGTTCATTCTCATAAAGCATATTAATGATGAGGATTATAGGAGGATATATGTGATTTGTATTCAGGAAAGCAGGGTTTTGACCATAGGTAGTTCCCCCTCTTTTTGCAAAGCTGAGATCCTACAAAAATAAGCTAATGAGCTAAGTTCCTCTTTTGAATTAGTTCCCTTGTATGATACAGATTTCCATGATGTTAAATATTCCACTTGTTTTTGTAATACTCAACCCACTAGGAAAGAAATTATATTTATCGATTGATAACTGCCTCCCCCAAAACATGCAGAAGCTTATTATTACAAATCAGTTTGGTTCCCTATTCCCTGAATAGTTCTTCATTTTCAATTCCCTATTCCTAGAATGTCCCAATCTCGAGTTATTGAATCATGCTTTTGTCAGTCAAGAATCAATAATACCAACTTGCGGCCAAGATGGTGGAGAGAAGACACAGTACTAAAGTCTCCTGATCTTTCCCCATCTATCACATGAAACAAACCTCTTAAAAGAAACCCGACCCACAAAACCCAGAAAGAAAAGCCAGGAGTAAGAACATCTCCCTCAGGATTTGTCTCCAGCAGCAGCATCTTCCAAATTCCAGTGGGTGAGTCTGGGCCCAGGGGGAGGATCAGCCAGATTAACAGCTAAATTGGAGCCAGGAGTCTGAGGGCCCCAGAGCTGAAGCTGCTGGATCAGCAGTGGGGCTAGATGGCAGGGGCTTGAGTCAACCAGGGAGCAGAGGCACTGGTGCTGGTGCTGCCCCCCCCCCCCAGGGAGCTTGTGGACAAGGCTGGGGGCAAAGCTCTGGAGCAGGAGAGCTGGGGACACCATCCCTGGGCTCCTCTGGTCTGAGGAACTCAAGAGTCCCATTACAGCTCAGACTTCTTCCCAGAGTAAACAAATGTGAACTACGTCTGCCTCAGGCCCAGGTGTGTGAGCAGAAGAACAAGCCCAGCTGAGGAAGGACCTCAGGCCAGGGAAAAGCCCACCATTGACTGAATGCAAAAGAATTCAATAGCTCCAACCCCTCCCTTCAAGCAAAGGGAGAAGGCTTCAATCAAGGTCACAGACACCCCAGAGAAAGCAAGCAACACCTCCTACTGGCCATCCAGAGAAACTGCACTCAGTGAGTAAAGCCTTTAGTGATCCCAAGCCTCTGTGAACCAGCCCCTCCACAAATCAAGGTCTTAGCAAAATGAAGAAGGGTCAGCAGAAAGGTGGATCCATAGAAAAATTCCTGGAAGGGAAAGACCCTAACTCAGAAAGACCTGGAACCTCTGAGGAGAATACAATCTAGTCTTCAGAAGCACAGAAAGACTTCCTTGAAGAAATAAGGAAGGAGTTTAAAAATCAACTGGAAAATTTGGGGGAGACAATTAATACCTTGCAACAAGAAAACAAAACCTTAGAAAGTAAAATTGGACAAATACAAAAGGAGAATAAATCTCTCAGATCATCAATTGGACAAATACAAAATGAGAATAATTCTCTCAGATCCTCAATTGGGCAAATGCAAAAAGAAAATAATTCTCTCAAAACTTCAATTGGTCAAATGGAAAGCTCTTTCAAAAGTAGAATTGACCAATTGGAAAAGGAGTTGCAAAAGGCTAATGAAGAAAACTCCTTCCCCCCCCAAAAATGGAGTCTATAGAATCCAATGAATCCATGAGACAGCAAGAGTCAGTTAAACAAAATCAAAAAATAGAAGAAAATGTAAAATACCTGATCAACAAAACCACTGACCTTGAGAATAGATCGAGAAGGGGCAACCTGAAAATTATAGGACTTCCTGAAAACATTGAAGAGAAAAAAAGCCTGGACCTAATATTACAGGATCTAGTTATGGAAAACTGCCCTGATATCATGGAATCAGAGGGCAAAGTACTTATTGAAAGAGTACATCGATCCCCACCAGAAAAAGATCCTAAAATGAAAACACCAAGGAATGTAGTGGCCAAATTGCAGAACTATCACATAAAAGAGAAAATCCTGCAAGCAGCCAGAAAGAAACAATTTAAATATCAAGGAGCCACAGTAAGGATCATGCAGGACCTGGCTGCATCAACATTAAGGGATCGAAGGGCCTGGAACAAGATATTTCGAAGAGCAAGGGAGCTTGGAATGCAGCCAAGAATCTACTTTCCTGCAAAGCTGAGCCTTCTCTTCCAGGGAAAAAGATGGACATTTAACGAAATGGAAGAATTCCAAAAATTTCTGATGAAAAGACCAGAGCTAAACAGAAAATTTGTACATCAAACAGGAGGTTCAAGAGAAACATGAAAAGGTAAAAAAAAAAAAAAAAAAAAAAAAAAAAATAACAACAACAAGGGTGCGGTAAAAGGAAAAAAAATGCTATCCAATAAGTTGAAACTGGCTATATCCCAGCATGGGGAAAAAGATTCTCATAAATCTTGAGAATTGTAACTCTAACAGAGAGAATATACCTAGCCAGAAATGAAGTACATTCATGACCTATCCATGAGACTGCTATCTTAAGAGATGTAACTGTCTTTAACCCCACTTAGGAGAAAGACTCTAATAACTCTCAGGAATTTTGACTCTATTCAATAGAATATACTGAACTAGAAGGGCCAGACACTCAGAATTTTCTATGACTTAGAATGATCTAAAAAAAACACTACCTCCTTAAAAAGGGTGACAAGAAAGAGACTGGAGGAGGGAGGGGGGTGAATGGGGTAAATCTCATTACACTAAGAGGTACAAAAAAACCTATGGTAATAGAGGGGAAGAAAGGAGCTGATGAGAAATACCTGAATCTTCTGCTCATCAGACTTGGCTTAAAGTCAACCTATACATACTCAGTTAACTTATAAAACATCTAACCTTTCAAGTATTAAAAGGAAAAAGGTGAGGGGGGATGGAGAAGGGGAAGGGGAGGGGGGGGAAGGGGGGAAATAACAAAAGGAAGGGAAGGGAAAAGGAAAAAAGGGAAAGAGGAAAGAAAGGGGAGGGTGTGATATAGGAGGGCAAACGCACTGAACAGGGTGGTATTCAGAAACAAAATACTTGGGAATATGGATAAAGGGGGGGGGGAGATACAAACAGAGGGAACATAGCACCGAGGGCAACAAAGAATTAGTAATCGTAACTTTGAATGTGAATGGGATGAACTCTCCCTTAAAACATAAGCAAATAGCAGAGTGGATTAAAAACCAGAATCCTACAATAAGCTGCTTGCAAGAAACTCATTTGAAGCAGAAAGATACATATAGAGTAAAGGTAAAAGGTTGGAGCAAAATATATTTTGCTTCAGCTGAAGTAAAAAAAGCAGGGGTAGCAATCCTTATCTCAGACAAAGCAGCAGCAAAAATAGATAGTGTTAAAAGAGATAAGGAAGGAAACTTTATCCTCCTAAAAGGTACCATAGACAATAAAGTCATTTCAATACTGAATATATATGCACCCAGTGGGACAGCACCCAAATTCTTAGAGGAGAAGCTGAAAGAACTACAGGAAGACATAGACAGCAAAACTCTACTAGTGGGAGACCTCAAACCCCCACTCTCAGATCTAGATAAATCGAATCATAAAATAAACAAGAAAGATGTTAAGGAGGTAAATAGATTGTTAGAAAAATTAGATATGGTGGACTTATGGAGGAACCTGAATGGGGATAGAAAGAAATATACCCTTTTCTCTGCAGTACATGGAACTTATACAAAAATTGACCATATACTAGGTCATAAAAACCTAATGATCAACTGCAGAATGGCAGAAATGGTGAATACATCTTTCTCAGATCACAATGCCATAAAAGTCATAATGCAATATTGGGCCAAGGAGATATAGACCCAGAACAAATTGGAAACTGAATAACCTCATTTTAAAAAATGAGTGGAGCAAAAAACAAATTATAGAAAGAATTAACCATTTTATCCTAGATAATGATAATAATGAAGCAACATAGCAAAATTTATGGGATTTATTCAAAGTGACTCTCAGGGGATATATTATAGCTCTAAATGCTTACATGAATAAATTGGAGAAAGAGGAAATCAATGAACTAAATATGCAACTAAAAAATTAGAGAAAGGGAAAATCAAAAATCCCCAATTAAATACCAAATTAGAAATTCTAAAAATTAAAGGAGAAATCAATGAAATCGAAAGCAAAAAATTATTGAATTAATAAATAAAACCAAAAGTTGGTATTATGAAAAAAACAATAAAATTGATAAACCTCTTGTCAATTTGATTTAAAAAAAAGAAAGAAGAAAACCAAATTGCTAGTATCATAAATGAAAAAGGTGAACTCACCACCAATGAGGAAGAAATTAAAGTAATAATTCAAAATTATTTTGCCCAACTCTATGCCAATAAATTTAATAATCTAAGTGAATTGGATGAATATTTACAAAAATATAAGTTACCCAGGTTTAATGAAGAAGAGATTAAATACCTAAACAACCCTATCTCAGAAAAAGAAATTCAACAAGCAATCATTGAACTCCCTAAAAAAAAAATCTCCAGGGCCTGATGGATTCACAAGTGAATTCTACCAAACATTTAAGGAACAATTGGTTCCAATTCTATATAAACTCTTTGGAAAAATAGGGAAAGACAGAACTCTGCCTAACTCTTTCTATGAAACCAATATGGTGCTGTTACCTAAACCAGGAAGAGTTAAAACAGAGAAAGAAAATTATAGACCTATTTCTCTCATGAATATAGATACAAAAATCTTAAATAAAATCTTAGCAAAATGATTACAACAAGTTATCACTAGGATAATACATTATGATCAAGTAGGATTTATTCCAGGAATGCAGGGATGGTTCAATATTAGGAAAACTGTTAGTATACTCAATTATATCAACAACAAACCAATCAGGAATCATATGATCATATCAATAGATGCTGAAAAAGCTTTTAACAAAATACAGCATCCATTCCTATTAAAAACACTAGCGAGTGTAGGAATAAATGGACTGTTCCTTAGAATAATTAGCAGTATCTATCTGAAACCATCAACAAACATTGTATTCAATGGGGAGAGGCTAGAGGCATTCCCAATAAGATAAGGGGTGAAACAAGGATGCCCATTATCACCACAACTATTCAATATTGTATTATAAATGTTAGCATCAGCGATTAGAGAAGAAAAAGAAATTGAAGGAATTAGAATTGGGAAGGAAGAGACAAAACTCTCACTCTTTGCAGATGAAATGATAGTCTACCTAGAGAATCCCAAGAAATCATCCAAAAAACTACTGGAAACAATTAGCAATTTTAGCAAAGTTGCAGGTTATAAAATAAACCCTCATAAATCCTCAATTTTTCTATGTATGTCTAGCAAGATACAGCAGGAAGAGCTAGAAAGAGAAATCCCATTCAAAGTAACCTCAGACAATATCGAATACTTGGGAGTCTATTTGCCAAGACAGACTCAGAATCTTTTTGAAAATAATTTTAAAACACTTCTCACACAAATTAAATCAGATTTAAATAACTGGGAAAATATCAACTGCTCATGGATAGGTAGAGCTAATATAATAAAAATGACAATTCTACCAAAACTAAACTATCTGTTTAGTGCCCTACCAATCAAAATTCCAAAAAAAATTACTTTAATGAGTTAGAAAAAATTGTAAGTAAATTCATATGGAGAAATAAAAAGTCAAGAATCTCCAGAGATTTAATGAAAAAAAGTGCAAAAGAAAGTGGCTTAGCCCTACCTGATCTAAAATTATATGATAAAGCATCAGTCATCAAAACTGTTTGGTATTGGCTAAGAAATAGAGTGGTGGACAAGTGGAATGGACTAGGTGTAAAAACAGGAGACCATTATACTAATCTGCTGTTTGATAAACCCAAAGAATCAAGCCATTGGGATAAAAACTCCCTCTTGTATAAAAACTGCTGGGATAATTGGAAGTTAGTATGGAAGAAACTTAGATTAGACCAACACCTCACACCCTTTACCAAGATAAGATCCAAATGGTTACAGGACTTAGACATAAAAAACAATACTATAAGCAAATTAGAAGATCAAGGACTAATTTACCTGTCAGATCTATGGAAAGGGAAGCAGTTTATGACTAAGGAAGAGTTGGAGAACATCACCAAAAACCAATTAGATGATTCCGATTACATTAAATTTAAAAGCTTTTGCACAGATAAAACCACTGTAACCAAGACCAAAAGAAATGTAGTAAATTGGGAAACAATCTTTACAACTAATGATTCTGACAAAGGATTCATTTCTAAAATATACAGAGAACTGAGTCATATTTTTAAAACAAAAATCCATTCCCCAATTGACAAATGGTCAAAGGATACGCAAAGGCAATTTACAGATGAGGAGATCAAAGCAATTCATAGTCATATGAAAAAATGCTCTAAATCATTAATTATTAGAGAAATGCAAATTAAAGCTTCTCTGAGGTACCACCTCACACCTCTCAGATTGGCCAATATGACCAGAAAGGATAATGATCATTATTGGAAGGGTTGTGGGAATCTGGGACACTATGACACTGTTAGTGGAGCTGTGAACTCATCCAACCCTTCTGGAGAGCTATTTGGAACTACACCCAAAGGGGAACAAAAATGTGCATACCCTTTGACCCAGCAATACCACTACTGGGTCTATATCCTGAAGAGATGATGAAAAAGGATAAAAACATTACTTGTACAAAAATATTTATAGCAGCCCTGTTTGCGGTGGCAAAGAATTGGAAATCAAGTAAATGTCCTTCAATTGGGGAATGACTTAGCAAATTGTGGTATATGTATGTCATGGAACACTATTGTTCTATTAGAAACCAGGAGGGACGGGATTTCAGGGAAGCCTGGAGGGATTTGCATGAACTAATGCTGAGTGAGATGAGCAGAACCAGAAAAACACTGTACACCCTAACAGCAACATGGGAGTGATGTTCAAACTTGAAGGACTCGCTCATTCCATCAGTGCAACAATCAGGAGCAATTTGTGGCTGTCTGCAAAGGAGAGTGCCATCTGTATCCAGATAAGTAGCTGTGGAGTTTGAACAAAGTTCAAGGACTATCCCATGCAATTTAGAAAAACACAGATATCTTATTGTCTGATCTCTAAGGATATGATTTCTCTCTCATCACACCCAATTTGGATCAAGGTACAACATGGAAACAAAATAAAGACTGACAGTTTGCTTTCTATGGGGGAGTGGGGGGAGGGAAGTAAGATGGGGGGAATTTTAAAACTCAAATAATATCTTTAATAAAAATTAATTTAAAAAATCAATAATACCTATCTTACTCAAGCTTCCATAACTTTGGATTCTTCTTTTGTGTTCCCTTTTAGTGACTATAAAAGTTTTTTGTAAATACTCCAGAGCCATCTTTGGCTACTAAGGAACCTTAGATTCTATTTATTGGATTCTATTTACTAGCCTTACTAATAAGTTGAACATGCTTGGAACTTTATCACTTCAGTTTCTCTTTATCATAGATATTTTATTATGAAAATATCCAATATGACTTTGATATTTTTACTTGCTTTTGAAAGTTTTCATTACCAGGTAGCTTAGAAACTATGAGAATGTGATATGATACTATTTTTAAAAATTCTAAAATATTTTTTATGGGGGGGCCAGCTAGGTGGTGCAGTAGATAAAGCATGAGCCCTGGAGTCAGGAGGACTTGAGTTTAAATTCAACTTTAGACATTTAATACTTACTTAGCTGTGTGAGTTTGAGCAAGTCACTTAACCCCATTATCTTGCAAAAAAAGAAAAAAGAAAAAACATTTTATGGAACAATTTTGATGTCCTTTAAATTATAGGCAACAGCATTATCTGTTCTCATTACTAATACAAGACAACTTGACTGCAAGAATTATGCATCAGCAGTTCACAATCTTTCATAAACTATCAGACAACAAATCTTGATAGATCCCAGGTTCTGGGGCTCATTATCCCAAGCCTCACTCTACTGGCAGGTCTGGTCTCCAGAACACAGCTACTATTTCCCCAAGTGTGGTTATTCATGGCTTTTATTTTTCTCTACAAGGTTCTAGAAACAAATCTGATGTACTAGGATATTTTTTCTAGTATCCTCTATCCAGTGTGTTCTCCCAATATCAGTGGGCCAATCAGCATCAATTATTGTTGTAATGGGATACCTACTAAGAATATATAGCAAAAATCAAAATATGAAATCTCTCAGTGGAGCCAAGATAGAAGCATGAAGGCAGGATTTCCCAGAAAGCCTATTCCCAAAAAAACTCCAAACACTGTCAAATTATGACTCTAGCCAAAATTTAGAGTAGCAGAACCCACAGAAAGACTGAATGATACAATTTCCCAGTCCAAGATAACTTAGAAGTTCCATGGGAAAGGTGTGGTTCACTGGGATTGGGGGTTGGAAAAAAGCCACAGCCATGTAACCCAGGGATCACTGGGCACATCTTGAAGGGGTGGTGAGCACCAGCTTCAGAGCAGCCTTGCTTTGAGAACTGGCAGTAGGAATTGGGGAAGACAGCCTGTACTAACAGAGCACAGCCCACCAATGGTAAGGGGGTCAGGGGAGACTACAGAAATCTCTCTGCTCTCCCTGGGGCAGGACTCTGCTGTTTGCCCACACTCAGATCCAGATGGCAGTTTCGGCTTCCATACTAAGATAGTTGAGCAGGGACCCTCCTCACAGCCCCAGGGCAGAGGGAAGTACCTGTGGTCATCTGCATATCAACACACAGACAAGAGAGCATAAGACCTTAGAGGAATAAAGGTCCCAGTGGGGTATCTCAAAAAAAACCCAAAGGCTTGAAAGTGCAGTAAATTAGTTTTTAGGCTGAGGAAATGAGCAAGCAAAAGAAAAAGAAGAATCTGACCCTAGAAAATTACTTTGGTCCCATGAAAGATTCAGAAGATGACAAATTCAAAGCTTTTGTATCCAAAGCCTCTAAGAGAAATAGAAAATGGGCTCAGACTATGAATGATCTCAAAAAAGACTTTGAAAAGTAATTAAGGGAGGTGGAGGAAAAATTGGGAGGAGAAATGAGAACCATGAAAACCAAATCAGCAGCTTGGTGAAAGAAATACAGAAAAATACTGAAGAAAATAATATGTTAAAAACCAGTTTAAGCCAAATGAGAAAAATAACACAAAAAGGAAAATGAGGATAAAAATGCCTTTAAAAGCAGAATTGACCAGCTGGAAAAGGAGATAAAAAAGCTCTCTGAAGAAAATAACTCCTTCAAATGCAGAATGGAACTAAAGGAAGCTGATGACTTCGCGAGAAATCAGGAAGAAATAAAACTCTTCCAAAAAAAAGCCAAAAATAGAAGAAAATGTGAAATATCTCATTGGAAAAACAACTGACCTCAAAAACAGATCCAGAAGAAATAATCTAAAAATTATTGGGCTATCTGAAAGCCACAATCAGGAGAAGAGCCTAGACTTCATTTTTCAAGAAATAATACCGGAAAATTGCCCTGAGATCCTAGAAGCATAGGGTAAAATAGAAATTGAGGGAATTCACTGGTTATCCCCTGAAAGAGATTCCAAAAGGAAAAACTTCCAGGAATATTATAGCCAAATTCCAAAACTCCCAAGTCAAAGAGAAAAATACTAAAAGCTGACAGAAAAAAACAATTCAACTACCCTGGCTCTATAGTCAGGTTTACACGGGATCTGGCAGCATCTGTCTACATTAAGGGCTCATAGTCATTGGAATATGATATTCTGGAAGGCAAAAGATCTTGATTTACAACTGAGAATCAATTACCCATCAAAACCAAATATCCTCATTCAGGGAAAAAGATGGACTTTCAATGAAACAGGGGACTTTCAAACTTTCCTATTGAAACAACCAGAGCTGAATAGAAAGTTTGACGTCCAAGTGAAGGATTCTGGTGAACCATAGAGGGAGTGGAAGAGAAGGACTAACTATAGGGAACTTGATGATGTTGATGTATTCCTGAATGGGAAGAAGATATTGATAACTCATATGAACTTTCTCATTTATAAGAGCTGTTAGGAGCATATATATAGAAAGGGCACAGGAAGGAGAGGAATATAATGGCATAATATAGTAAAAAGATGGAGTCAATGGGTGATAAAGGAAAGTACTAGGAGGAAGGGAAAGGAGAGGAAGAAGGGGCTTAGATATTTCACATAAGAGTCAAGAAAAAGCTTTTTCAATGGAGTGGAACAGGGGAAGTTGAGGGGGGGGAATGAGTAAGCCTTCATTCTTGTCAGAAATGTCTCAGAGAGGAAACAACATACATGCTTAATAGGGTATAGAAATCTATCTTACCCTAGAGAAAAATGAGAAGAAATGGGAAATGGGGGAGCGAAGTGGGGAATAAGTGATAGAAGAGAGGGAAGTTTATGGGAGAGGGTACTCAGATACAACACACTTTTGGACAGGGACAGGATGAAAGGAGAGAGAATAGAACAAATGAGAGTGGGGAGGAATAGAGTGGAGGGAAATACAGCTAGTAATAACAACTATGAGGAAAATATAGAAGCAGCTTCTCTGGTGGACTTATGATAAGGCAACTCACCCCAGAGATAGAGCTGTTGGAATCTGAACACAGACTGAAGTACATTTTTCTCTCTCTCACTATTCTTGAGGTTTCTCATCTTCTTGGGAGGATTATGTTTACTCTTATAACAAGATCATTGTAATAATGTAAAATAAATAACCCCCCCAAAATAAAAAAAAAATAAAAATCTATCAGACTAGAAGCACATTCTCTTTTCCTACCACAGTCCCTAGGAAAATGGCCTCATATTTGGTGGCTACCAGAAGCTTCATTTGATGATTTGATGAGTTGGTCTTTCCCTTGAGGGATTAAAGTCTCTATTGCTGGTTTGATTCACTACAGAGCTGCATCAAATGAGCTATTCCTCAGAGCTGACTCCTTCTGGCACTTGATTATTTATATTACTAGCTCTGATTGCTAAGAGGACTTCTATAACTCTTCTGATCTTTCAAAGCTCATAAAATTATAACCTGTTACATTCTATCTCCAATACTGTATCCCAGTGCTTAACTGGTACATAGCAAACACTTGTATTTGTTGCCTCTTTTCTAAGATCTTCATTGGTTTTTCCATATTCCAAGTTTAGATTCCTTTTAGTGGTCTTTTTCTTTTAAATGTTATGTCTTTCCTCATAGTTGTTATTACTAGCTGTATTTCCCTCCACTCCATTGCCTTGCAAAAAAACAAAAACAAAAACAAAATGTTATGTCATATACATCAATACCCATATACATATACACACATACACACTCTCTAAAGCCTGGGACCTCTTTGATCAAGCTCTCCATTACATACATACACATAAACACACACATTATATACATATATTTAGAGAGAGATCTAGATTTATACATACAGATATAGAGATAGAGATAGAGAGAGAGAGAGAGAGAGAGAGACAGAGACAGAGACAGAGACAGAGATAGAGATAGAGATAGAGATAGATAGATAGATAGATCAATGTTCCCTTGGAAATTCACATGTGTATGCAGATAGGTAGGTAGCTAGACAGACAGACAGATAGATAGATAATCTCTTATATAGACTGAGACAGAGTGACAAAGGCATAGAACAAGCTCTTGTTAGCTAGCTCTCTTAGTTATATGTACTATATGTATGTATAAACACATTCACATATATGTACACATAAATATCATAGTACTATTCATTTTGATCTATATCAACTATACCTCTTCCCACAAACTATCAAAAGCCATTAATTAACACTGTCCCTCACCCCATGACAGGCCTGTGTTGAGCAATGCTGAATGAGGTATTCTGCCTCAGAAGGAGTTGTGGGCCAGGAGAGTGAAAGTAGGTGGTTTTGTATTAACTTCCACACACTACTCCACTCCCACTTTTGGCAATCATGACATTGTGGAGAAGCTTAAGGACATTTGTATTAATTGTCCTTCTGGTAGGTTCCTATGTGGTCCACCTGTGGGTCCTTTGGACAAGGAGAGTATAAGAAAAATCTTAGGGCTTTGACCACAAGCTACCAGATACTTTGAATCTTCTTGCCTGCTACTTTTGACTTCTCAGCCTACTTTTAGTTACCTAGGGGACTGCTTTTACTCTGGGGATCATGGGTATGATTTCATTAAAGAAACTATTGATCTGGGGTGGCTAGGTGGCACAGTGGATCAAGCACCAGCCCTGGAGTCAGGAGTACCTGGGTTCAAATCCGGTCTCAGACACTTAATAATTACCTAGCTTTTCAGCCTTGGACAAGCCACTTAACCCCATTTGCCTTGGAAAAAACCTAAAAAAAATAAAAATAAAAAAAGCTATTGATCTGAATCCTGTCTGAGTGTTTCATTGAACCAGAGATAGAAACCTGTCAAGCTACATGGGAGTTCTCTATCAAAATTGTTAGATTGTCTAACACTAAATTGTTCAGTATGTATCATTGTTGTCCTTCATTGTTGAAGAGGACCATGGAATCAGGGAGGTGATGCCATGCCATTCAAATGAATTGGATTTAAGTGACAGAGGGCTTTGCAAAGTCATCAGCCTTACTTTCTCCTCTGGAGGAGTTCAGAGAAGGAAAATCCAAGTGAGGTCTGGAAAGGTTTCCTGGGAGAAGATAGGATTCCAGCTATTCCCTTAAAAATGAGGAAGGTTATAGGCTGAGAGGAGAAAAAAGGACATTTCCAATAATGAGCCTGCTGCGAAAAAAGACTCAGAGGCAAGACTGACCTGGAGGGTGCCAAGTAAATAGGAGATCAGTTTATTGAAAGCAAGGGATTTATGGAGATGAGTAATGGGTTTGGCATGTACACATATACACTTAAGAAATTCTCCATGACTGATGACTTGATAAATCTAAAATGGTCCCAGATTATAAAAGACTGAATATCAGGTAGAAGAATTTGGACTTAATAGCCAGTGGGGTGGATTTATTGGGGGCTTTTTGCATAGGGAATTGTGGAATGTTTGAGGAAGATTATTATAGGATAGAAATCCTGAAATAATTTATGTGACTTTTGTAGGGGGGGGTGGAAGTTGACAATATGGGCATAAAAGGGGTCAGGCCATTATATGGTGAATATACAATCAGAAAAAAATGGGCTGTTTCTCTAGAAACTATTATGCCAGAAGACAGTGTGGTTTCCTGAGCAGGAATAGATACTTCCTCACTTGCTGGACCAGGCATCATTTGGAAATAGTTATAAGCCACAAGCTTTACCTCATTGGCTCATGACTCATTCATTCCCATGCCATGGTCCCCTCCCCTCTTCATGCCCTTCTTTCTTTCTTTCTTTCTTTCTTTCTTTCTTTCTTTCTTTCTTTCTTTCTTTCTTTCTTTCTTTCTTTCTCTCTCTCTCTTTTGCTCTAGCATCTCCTTTGCTTTATCCCCTCTCCATTTTTTTTGCTCCTTCTGCATATATTTGCAGCAAATGTTTGAAGGAATCGCTCCTTATTTCTCATCCCAGAAAGTCATCAGCAACTGTCTATGTATTAGCCTTAACTGACTCCAGGGAGGAGAAAAAAGTGGAAGAAAGAAACAGAATATGAGATATCCTCCACTAATATGTAATTACCTAAGTAACTTTGCCTTCTTACCTGTTCTAAATTTTTATTTACCTCAGGAACCATAGTGATAAAAGGATTTGGACATAGAATGGACAAGGACATAATAAGAAGGAAGAGACAATGAGATCTGGATAGATTTCACCTTCCCCTTTAACTGCCTCTGAGAGATCCTTCCTGCCCACCATTCCAGAGCAGAAAACTGTTGCAACCCAACAAGGGTTTTCAGCTTGCCATGCAGACCAGTGGTAACTGATGCTAAGAATAGTCCTCCTGGGTTCCTTAGAGAGCTGCCACAAGCCTAACTGATTGTGAGTTCTGAAGCTGACAAGACCTTCTTTTCCATTTAAGTTGTTAAGTTTGAGAAAAAATCAAAATTTTGTATTCCTTTTCCTTAATTCTAAACATGATCTTTGGGTGTGGATGCTTTAGGATGGGGTGAGGGCTAAATAACTGTTAAGAGTAAGAAAGCACTTGCAAAGGCTAGAGAGGCAGAAGGAGTTCCAAGGAAGGAGTACTACAATTTTGTTTTCATTTTCTCTATGAAACATGGCTATCCTATGTTCATGAACTCTTGCAACCATGTTATGGTGATTGCCAGTGTCCTGTGAATATGGGGTTGTTAAGTGAGAGACAGACTGTGACCAAGAATGGGAATGTCATACCACTTGCCTCCTGAAAAAACTTTCTGTGCTTCCCTTTTGACTCTACAATAAAACACAAATGTCTCAGTGTACCATTTAAAACCTCCCACATTCTGGATTCAGTTCACTTTCTTTTGTCAGGATGGTTTGCTTCACATAAGTTACATTCCAGCCAAATTATACTACCAGCTACTCCTGATCTCTTCCTACCCTCTTCTGGATCTGGGCATTCCACAGTCATTCCTGCAGACCTAGAAAGTTCTTCCTTCTAATCTCTGTTAAAATCCTCCTTTGAGGATATGAACAGGCAGTTTTTAGATGAAGAAATTAAAGCTAACTATAGTCATATAAAAAACAGTATTGATTAGAGAAATGAAAATTTTAAAAATTCTGAAGTACCATCTCATACCCATAAGATTGACTAAAATAACAAAAAAGGGAAATGATCAGTGTTGGAGAAGATGTGGGAAAACTGGGACACCAATGCACCGTTGGTGGAATTGTGAACTGATCCAAACCTTTCTGGAGAGCAATTTGGATATATGCCCAAAGGGCAATAAAACTATGCATACTCCTTGATCAAGCAATACCCCTATAAGCTCTTGTATCACAAAGAGATCATATTAAAAAAAAGGAAAAGAGACATATGTCCAAAAATATTTATAGCAGCTCTTTTTTTGTAGTGGCAAAGAATTAGAAATTAAGGGGCTATCCATCAATTGGGAAATGACTGAATAAATTGTGGTATCTGAGTGTGATGGAGTACCATTGTTCTGTAAGAAATGAGAGAACAGACTTCAGAAAAGTTTGGAAATACTTGCATGAACTGATGTTGGGTAAAGTGAGCAGAACTAAGAGAACATTGTACACATTAACAGCAACATTGTGAGATGATCAACTATGATGGATGCAGCTTCTCTCAGCAACCCAATGATCAAGGACAATCCTGAGAGACCTGTTATGAAAAATGTCATCCACATCCAGGGGGAAAAGTATGGAGTCTAAACATGCTATGTTCACTTTTTAAAACTTTCGTTATTTTTTTCTTTTTCTTTGTCTTAGTTTTTCATACCATTGGTTCTAATTCCATGACTAATATGAAAATATGTTAAACACAATTGTACATGTATGATCTATAGGAGATTACTTGCTTTCTTGGGGCAGGGGGGTGGGAGAAGGAAGGGAGGATGGTAGAAAAATGTGGAACTCAAAAACTTACCAAAGGATAAATGTTGAAAACTATTTTTTCATAATTGGAAAAAATAAAATCAATCCTCCTTTGAAAACTTTAAGTAAGTCTCATTTCTCAAATATTATAGGGAACTGAGTCAAATTTATGAAACAATGTATCATTCCCCAAATAGTAAATAGTCAAAGGATATGACCAGGCACTTTACAGAAGAAGAAATATAAGTTATCTATAGCCATATGAAAAAATGTTGTAAATCAATATTGATTAGAAAAATGCATATTAAGACAATTTTAAGGCATCAATTCAAACCTATCAGATTATTTAACATGGTTGAAAAGGAAAATGTCAAATGCTAGAGGTAATATGGAAAAATAAGTACATAAATGCACTGTTTGTGGAGTTAAAAATTATTCGAACCCTTCTGGAGAATAATTTGGAACTATGAAACTATGCATACCCTTTGATCAGCAATACCACAACTAGATCCAAAAGAGATCAAAGAGGAAAAAAGGAATTATATGTACGCAAATATTCATAAGAGTTCTTTTGTGGTAGCAAAAATTTGTAAATTAAGGGATATCCATCAATTAGGAAATGGCTAAATAAACTGTGATATATGATTGTGATGGAATACTATTGTGTTTTAAGAAATGATGAGGGGGTGGGGGAGGGAAGCAAGAGTGAGGGAAAAATTGTAAAACTCAAAATAAATAAAATCTTTCTTTAAAAAAAAGTAATGATGAGCAGGATGATTTCAGAAAAACCTGGCATACTTAGAATTGATACAAAGTAGAGTGAGCAAAACCAAGAGAACATTGCACACAGTAATATCAATATTGTAGAATGATGAATAGTAAATGACTTAGCTATTTTGATCAATATAAAGGATTCAAGACAATTCCAAAGAACTTATGAAAAATGCTATCAACCTTCCCAGAAAGAGCTGGCTTCTGAATGCAGATTAAAACATAAGTTTTATTTTCCTTGCCTTTTTTTGGAACATCACTAATAAAGAAACATTTTGCGTGATTTCACATGTATAATTAATATCTTATTTCTTGACTTCTCAATGGGTGGTGGCGAAGCAGAAGAAGGGATAGGATTCTGAACTCAATATTTTCTTTAAAAATGAATGTTAAAATTAATTTAAAAAGAAAACTTCCTTCAAGATCCTTCTCAGGTTCCACTACTTATATGAAGCCAGCCCTGAATTCCCTTTCTTCCCTTTCTTCTTGTCTTATCACCTTCACAGCTGATGGTGATATGTCCTTTCTCAAATTTTATTAAAAAGATGTTTGTGTAACATCTTCTTTGCCCTTCAGATAGTTAATTTTAGCATACTTAGGGGGAGCAGAAAGGAGGGAGAGAATTTGGAACTTAAAAAAATTTAAGCATATTAAAAATAAATAATTTTTAAGAAGACAATGAAGTTTATTGAGTAAGTAATTAACATGACCAGTTAAGAGGTTGAGGAAAATTATGATGTGAATATATGAAAGATAGAGTGAAGTAGGGAAAGACTTAAGGAAGGAAGACCAATTAGAAGGTCATCGTAATGAAATAGGGGAGAATCAAGGAACACCTAAATGTGTGATAACTGTGAGAATAAAATAGAGGTTGAATGTCATAGATTTGGTGGATGAAGAAAAGGAACAATCTGACAACTGATTGAATATGTGGAATTAGGACAAATAAAGAGTTGATAAAGCTGAGGATATGAACCTCAGAGACTGACTTGAGTAGAAAGATAAGCTTGGAATAGGGACAGGCTTGAGTCAGTCAATTAATATTTATTAATCATTTAAAACAGTCCCAGCTATAGAGGAGCTCATGGTCTAATGGGGGAAAAGCAACATGAAAACAACTATATACAAACAAGTATACACAAGATGAATTGAAACTAATCAGCAGAAACAAGACATAAGACTGGGAAAAGTTTCTTAAAGAGAGTGAGACTTTAGCTGAGATTTGAAGGAAGCCAGAAAATCCAAAATGCAGAGATGAGGAAGGAGAGCATTCTAGACTTGAGGATAGCCAGAGAAAATGACCAGATATAGAATGATTTGTGTGAGGAACAGCAAGGAGGTCAGTGTCACTGGAAAGTAAATGGAGAAGAATTAGGTATAAAAAGTCTGGAAAGGTAGGAAGGGATCAGGTTGAAGAAGATTTTAAAAGGCATATGAAGAGATGCAGGTGCATGAGGTCCTCAGATGTCATTGTTGGAGGACAGAAAGGGGCATACATGATACAAATTCCACGTTAGAGTGTCTCTACAACATCTAGTCTGAAATGCCTGGTAGAGAGTTTGTGATGTGTGATTTTATCAGTCTGACTTTAGATGAGCCAATTCCTAGATAAGGGTTTGGTGGGAAATGACACTATTAGGATAAAGGTAGATTAAAAAACAACAAAGGGTCCCAAAACTAATTCAAGAATACAGATTTTATGGTTCTGCTGGAATCTACATGCTGTATCCCTAAACCTGCCACTATTCCAAATTTACCTTTCTGTAAAGGCAATCTCTAAGATTCATATCTTCAGTTTTACAGGTACAGGTTTCACAGAGTACAGATTTCCCTTTCCTCCTATAAACTCCAGAGGGTTGTTTTGAGTCTGAAGAAATAAATTTCTCTCCTCTTGAGAAAAGGGTTGAAGAATGAGTAAGTAGGTCTCATATAGCCTGCTTGGGGAGGGGTAGGATGTGGCATATCAGCAGTTGTAGCTATTGTTTTTTGGTAGTCATATTCCCAGTCTGGACCATTGTCTTGTGAGGTAACTTGGAAATGGATTAATTAAATTAAAAAAATCTGAGCAAGCTGAATGAAGCCTACAGGATTAATCTAATTTAGGAGAATTGACTATACATTTTGTATTCCCACAATTGAGCCTTCAGAGAGGTTATGAACATCAGGGATCTAATATCATCTTCATAGGGATGATAATTAAAACAATGAAGGCACCTAGATGGCACAGTGGGTAGATTTCACCAGCACTGAAATCAAGAGGATCTGAGTTCAAATTTGACCTGAGGTGCTTACTAGCTGTGTGACTTTGGGTGAGTCATGTAACTTTGATTGTCTCACATTCAGGGCTATCTCCAGTTGACCTGATTCATATCTAGACACTGGACCCAGATGGCTCTGGAGGAAAAAGTGAGACTGGTGACTTAGCAAAGCACTTCCCTCACTCAAATCCAATTCACATGCTTGTCATGGTATCTCTCACCTCCCTGATGTCATGGTTTCTTCAAAAATGAAGGATAATTCTGGGGCAGCTAGGTGGCACAGTGGATAGAGAACCAGCCCTGGAGTCAGGAATACCTGAGTTCAAATCTGACCTCAGACACTTAACAATTCCCTAGCTGCCTGGCCTTGGGCAAGCCACTTAACCCCATTGCCTTGCGAAAACCTAAAAAAAAAAAATGAAGGATAATTCAATTGGGGAATGGCTTAGCAAACTGTGGTATATGTATGTCATGGAACACTATTGTTCTATTAGAAACCAGGAGAGGCAGGAATTCAGGGAAGCCTGGAGAGATTCGCATGAACTGATCAACCTTGATGGACATGCTTATTTCATCAGTGCAATAATCAGGGACCCTGCACTGCTAGTTGTCACTTTAGCCTGTTCACATGAATGTTCTGTTACTCTAAGGAAAACAACTGATGGTATTTGTTGCTAATTATAAAATTTGAGCATTCAAGTAGCAACCAGAATTTTGGAAAATTTGTATTATTGACAATTTGTGAGCTTGATAGCTGCTCAATACTTATTTTTCTGATTCAATTCTGATGATATTAATAAATGTAAATTTTTTATATTGTATCATGAAATGTGTATGGAAGATCTACATAATACAGTGAGCAACCAATATTTTTAAAATGTCCAGTGCCAATGTAACAAAATCTCATATGGATAAAAGATCCACTCCAAAGTACAAGATGGATCTAGAAATTTTAATGTAACTGAGGATGAAAAGTTCTTTGGTCTATAGCTTCAGATTCTGCATGAAACCAATCCTTTAAGGAATTATTACTTGCCCAATTTTTGGTATAGAATTATCAAAGAATAACCACAATATTCTAAAAGGCAACTATAATACTCTTCCTTTCTCCAATTACATATCTGTGTGAGAGTTCATAGTTTTTTTAAAAGTGTGTTTTAATTTCAACTAAATAAAATATTTATAAATATAACCCAATTAAGCAAAAGTTTTTTGGAGGTCCTCAATAATTTTTCTTTTTTTTTTTTTTTAGGTTTTCACAAGGCAAATGGGGTTAAGTGGCTTGCCCAAGGCCACGCAGCTAGGTAATTATTAAGTGTCTGAGGTCGCATTTGAACTCAGGTACTCCTGGCTCCAGGGTCAGTGCTCTATCCACTGTGGCACCTATCTGTCCCCCTCAATAATTCTTAAGAGTGAAAAGAGGTCCTAAGACCAAAATATTTAAGAACCCCTGCCTTAGAATATATCTATAAATTTGCTTTGTTTGTTCCTTTGCCTAATTGCTTTCTACCCATTTAAATATTTTACTTTTAAAAATTTGTTAACATTTTGTTTTCCAATTATATACAAAAGTAATATGTACCTATCATTTTTTGTAAGATTTTGAATTTTACAATTTCCCCCTCCCTTCCCTCCCCACGCTCCCCACAGAAGGCTGTCTGTTTCCATGTTATACATTGATATAAGTTGAATGTGTTATAAGAGTAAACATAAACACCCCTTCCCCCCCAAGAAGATGAGAAACCTCAAGAATAAAGAGAGAGAGGGAAAAAAAATGTACCTCAGTCTGTGTTCAGATTCCAATGGCTCTGTCTCTGGGGTGAGTTGCATTCTTTATCACAAGTCCACCAGAGAAGTTGCTTCAATATTTTTCCCACAGTTGCTATTACTAGCTGTACCTCCACTCTATTTTGCCCCACTCTCATTTATTCTATTCTCTCTCTCTCCTTTCATCCTGGCCCTGTCCAAAAGTGTATTGAGTCTGAGTACCCTTTCCCTCGATCTTCTCTCTCTTCTATCACCCATTCCCCCTTCCCTCCCCCCATCCCCCCCTTATCACATCCCTTTTTTTCCTTATTTTTCTCTAGGGTAAGATAGATTTCCTGACTCTATTAAGTGTGTATGTTACTTCATCTCTAAATCATTTCTGATGAGAATGAAGGCTCACACATTCCCCCTTGCCTTCCTCCATTCCACTCTATTGAAAAAGCTTTTTCTTGACTCTTATGTGAAATTTCTTAGCTACTTCTTCATTTCCTTTTCCTTCCTCCCATTACTTTCCTTTATAACCCATTGACTCCATCTTTTTTACTATATTATGCCATTATATTCCTCTCCTTTCTGTGCCCTGTCTATATATGCTCCTCGTAACAACTCTTATAAATGAGAAAGTTCATATCAGTTGTCAATATCTTCCTCCCATGCAGGAATACAAACAGTTCAATATCATTAAGTTCCTCATAGTTAGTCCTTCTCATCCACCCCCTCTATGGTTCACCAGAGTCCTGTACTTGGACATCAAACTTTCTGTTCAGCTCTGGTTGTTTCAATAGGAAAGTTTGAAAGTCCCCTGTTTCATTGAAAGTCCATCTTTTTCCTTGAAAGAGGATGTTCACTTTTGCTGGGTAGCTGATTCTCGGTTGTAAACCAAGATCTTTTGCCTTCTGGAATATCATATTCCAATTCCTACAAGCCCTTAATGTAGATGCTGCCAGATCCTGTGTAATCCTGACTATGGAGCCTTGGTAGTTGAATTGTTTTCTGGCAATTTTCAGAATTTTCTCTTTGATTTGGGAGTTTGGGAATTTGGCTATAATATTCCTGGAAGTTTTTCTTTTGGAATCTCTTTGAGGAGGTGACTAATGAATTCTCTCAATTTCTATTTTACCCTCTGCTTCTAGGATCTCAGGGCAATTTTCCTGTATTATTTCTTGAAAAATGAAGTCTAGGCTCTTCTCCTGATTGTGGCTTTCAGATAGCCCAATAATTTTTAAATTATTTCTTCTGG
The DNA here is from genome assembly GCF_037893015.1 of Macrotis lagotis. Classification (NCBI taxonomy): domain Eukaryota; kingdom Metazoa; phylum Chordata; class Mammalia; order Peramelemorphia; family Peramelidae; genus Macrotis; species Macrotis lagotis. Next base: position 436,449,436 of record NC_133658.1, on the reverse strand, counting down.
ATCTGTTTTTGAGGTCAGTTGTTTTTCCAATGAGATATTTCACATTTTCTTCTATTTTTGGCTTTTTTTGGAAGAATTTTATTTCTTCCTGATTTGGAGTTATTTTCTTCAAAGAGCTTTTTTATCTCCTTTTCCAGCTGACCAATTCTGCTTTTTAAGGCATTCTTCACATTTGCCTTTTGTTTTGCTTTTTCCATTAGGCCTAAACTGGTTTTTAACAGATTATTTTCTTCAGTATTTTTTGTATATCTTTCATCAAGCTGTTGATTTGGTTTTCATGATTTTTCTGCATCGCTCTCATTTCTCCTCCCAATTTTTCCTCCATCTCCCTTAATTGCTTCTCAAAATCTTTTTTGAGCTCATCCATAGTCTGAGCCCATTTTCTGTTTCTCTTGGAAGTTTTAGATATGGAAGCTTCAATTTTGTCATCATCTGTGTATGTGTTTTGATCTTCCATGGGACTAAACTCATTCTCTATGATCAAATTCTTCTTTTTCTGTTGTTTACTCATTTCCTTAGCCCAAGGACAGCACTTCCAAGGCTTTGGGGTTTTTTGTGGGGGGGAGGGACACTTCACTGGGACCTTTATTCCTCCAAGGTCTTATGCTCTCTTGCCTGTGTTTTGATATGTATATGGCTCCCATACTTCCCTCTGTCCTGAAGCTTTAAGGAAGAACCTGATATCTTAGTATGGAAGCCTACACTGCAACCTGGATCTGAGTGTAGGCTAGCAGCAGAGTTCTACCCCAGAGAGAGAAGAGAAATCTCTGCAGACTTCCCCTACCATCTCTGGAGGTGCAGGCTGCTTTCTCCACATTCTTGCTGCAGATTCTTTGGCTGGTGCTCCCTCACTCCATACTCATTCTGGTGTAGCAGAGTTATCTCACCACCCCTTCAAGTTGTTGCCGGTGATCTCTGGGGTGGGGTGGGCTGAGCTGTGGCCGTGGCTTTTTTCCAACCCCCCATCCTGGTGAAACAATACCTTCCCTGTGGAGCTTATAGGTTATCTTGGACTGGGAAAATGTATCATTCAGTCTTTCTGTGAGTTCTGCCCCTCTAAATTTTGGCTAGAGTCTTTGAGTTTGGGGGGAAGGAGTTCCCAGGAAATGCTGCTTTCACACTGCCATCTTGACTCTGCCCTAAATATTTTACTTTTAAAATAAATGTTTCTTGTGGGGCAGAGCCAAGATGGCAGCGTGAAGGCAGCATTTGCCAGGAACTCCTCCCCCCCCAAAAAATAACTGCAAAAGTCAACAAATTATGACTCTGGCCAAAATTTAGAGGGGCAGAGTCCACAGAAAGACTGACTGATACATTTTCCCAGTCCAAGATAACCTAGAGGTTCCACTGGAAAAGTGTGTTTCACCAGGACCAGGAATTGGAAAATGCCCAGGTGCAGTGCAGACCAGGAGCAACTTGGAGGGGTAGGGAGAGAATTCTGCTACATCAGAATGAGTGTGGAGTGAGGGAGCAATGGCCACAGAACCTGCAGTGAGAATCAGGATAAATGAGCCTAAACCTCCAGAACACAGCCCACAGATGGTAAGGGTGTCAGGGGAGACTGCAAAAATTTCTCTGCTCTCTCTGGGGGAAGAACTCTGCTGTTTGCCCACACTCAGATCCAGCTTGCAGTTTGCCCTTCCATACTAAGATAGCCAAGCAAGGCACCTCCTTTTAGCTCCAGGGCAGAGGGTGGTGCTGGGGTCATCTACATATCAAAGCACAGGCAAGCGAGCATAAGACCTTGGAGGAATAAAGGACCCAGTGGGGTGTCCCCCCCCAAAAAAACCCAAAGCCTTACAAGTGCTTGTAAATTAGTCTTGGGCTGAGGAAATGAGTAAACAGCAGAAAAAGAAAAATCTGGCCATAGAGAATTACTTTATTCCCATGGAAGATCAAAACACATACTCAGAGGATGACAAAAATCAAAGCTTCTGTATCCAAATCCTCCAAGAAAGATAGAAAATGGGCTCAGACTATGGATGAGCTCAAAAAAGACTTTGAAAAGCAATTAAGGGAGGTGGAGGAAAAATTGGGAGGAGAAATGAGAGCGATGCAGAAAAATTATGAAAACCAAATCAACAACTTGGTGAAAGAAATACAAAAAATAATAAAATAAATGTTTCTTGTCTGATTTTGCTTATCTGGTACAAACTGGGTTTAGATGATTTTAGAGGTCCCCAGCTAAGCTGGGATTGGGACTTGACTCTAATGGAGTACATTTATCATCCAGAACATTATTCTTTGAGTAACTAGGTAGTGCAGTGGATAGAGTGCCAGATCTGAAGTCAGGAAGACCTGCATTCAAATATGACCTCAGACATTACTAGCTATGTGAGCCTGGCCAAATTACTTAACTTTGTTTGCCTCAGTTTTCTCATCTGTAAAAATGAACTGGAGAAGGACTGGCAAACCTCTCCAGTATCTTTGCCAAGAAAAGAGTCATACATGAATGAAAACAATGCAACTGACTCTTTGAACCCAAAAGTTTGTAGACCTACAGATGAAAAAGATTCCATATAATTTCATGGACAAGTTTAATTCTTACCAAAACTTTTCAAATTATTATTAAAAGTTGATAGTGTGGAGATTCATCACCATGGGAGATATTGTTTCTCTCAATAAACTTTTATGTAGCAGTTAATTTGTAAAAGTTACTGTGGGTTAGCCAGTTTACAGCCTACACATCACCATCTTCTGTTTTCCCAAAACAAATGTCTTCACTTCTCCCTGAACCTGATCCAGGAAAACCCAGATTCCTAGAGATTATAAATTAGAGGACATTTCTTCAGCTAACAGAGGATTTTCCACTTTACACAAGAATTCACAGTGGGAGTCCTCTAAGGGGCAATCTTCCAGAGAACATTTCATTTTGTTCCATTTGTGAAAATTAGGTTCTCACAGTTTTTCAAAAACACTGAACTCTGCCCTGGGTAGATGACATCTGGAATATGAGGAATCCAACTCTGTACACCACATTTTGTGAAAGACAATGATAAGTAGATCCATATCCACAATAGAGTGACCAAAAAGGTGAAAGAAATGGATTCACAGGGGCAGCTAGGTGGTACAGTGGATAGAGCACCAGCCCTGGAGTCAGGAAGACCTGAGTTCAAATTCAGCATCAGACACTTAATAATTGCCTAGTTGTGTGACCATAGGCAAGTCATTTAACCCCATTGCCTTAAATAAATAAAATTTAAAAAAAGAAATTGAACTTGGAATATTTAATCTGGAAAGAGGAAGTTAGGTAGCTCATTGGATAGAGCACTAGTCAAGGAATCAGAAATATCTAAATTTAAATCCAATCTCAGCCATTTACTGGCTATGTGACCCTGGAAAAATCCCTCAATCTTTGTCTACCTCAGTTTTCTCCTCTGTAAAATAGAGATTTTTTAATTTATGTTTTTATTTATTTTCCAGTTGCATGCAATGGTAATTTTCAACAATCATTTTTTGCAAAGTTTTGAGTTTTACATTTTTCTCCCTCCCCCCTTCTCCTGTTAGAAAGCAAGCTAATATAGACTATACATATATAACATGTTAAACATAGATCCATATTAATCATGTTGTGAAAGAAGAATCAAATCCAAATGGGATGAAAAAAATTAGAGAGAAGCAAAAACATAATATACAGGATGTCTTTTTAAACCTGAAAATAGTAAGTTTGGGGATGCATTTAAACTCCATAGTTTCTTCTCTGGACATGGATGGTATTTTCCATCACAAGTCTTTTAGAATTGTCTTTTATTATTGTACTGATGAAATGAACAAATCCATCTCTGTGGATCACCCAATGCTGCTGTTAGTGTTTACAGTGTTCTCTGGCTCTACTCATTTCACTCTGTATCAGTTCATGCAAAACTTTTCAGGTTATTCTGAAGTCTGGGCACTCATGATTTCTCATGGAACAATAGCACCCCATTACATTCATATACCACAATTTGTTCAGTCTTTCTCCTGATGATGGGCATTCTTTCAATTTCCAATTCTTTACCACTTTGAAAAGAATTGCTATAAATATTTTTATACATATGGGTTTTTTACTCTTTTTTGTGATCTCTATGGGATGCATATCTAGTAGTATTATTGCTGGATCAAAGAGTATACTCAGTTTTATTGCTCTTTGGACACAATTCCAAATTGCTCTCCAGAAAGGTTGGGTCGGTTCACTACTTTACTATCAGTGTCCCACATCCTCTCCAATATTGATCATTTTCCTTTTTAATCATGCTGGCCAATCTGATAGGTGTGGAGGTGGTACCTCCAAGTTGTTTTAATTTGCATTACTCTAATCAATAATGATGTAGAGCATAAAATGTAGATATTAATGGCATCTGCTTCCCAGAATTGTTGTAAGGATCAAATGAGATAATAATAATATGGAAGTACTTAACACAGTATTTGGCTATACTAAGCATTTCATAGATATTAACCATTATTATCATCATCATCATTATTAAACAAGATAATTTTAAAATGCTTTGCAAACCTTATTGTGCCACATTAATGTTTTTCGCTGTTGTAATTTGAAGTGGAAGGTACTATTTTGCCTAGTCCCAAAGGGCAGATCTAGGAACAAAAGGTAGAAATTTCAGAGAGGCAAATTTCAACTAGATGTCAGGAAAAACCTGACAAATTAGCAAATAGAATTGTTCAAAAGTAGAATGCACTTTCTTGGGAGGTAGTGAATTTCTTACCACTAGATGCCTTCAGGTAGAACCTGGGTAATTCTCATCTAGAATGTCATAGAACAGATGCACCATTTATATAATTTATTGAATCTTTTTGGCAGCCTGATGAAGACTATGGTCCCCTTCTCAGAATAATGTTTTAAATGCATAAAATAAAATATATAGGATTATAAAGGAGATGAATTAGATTGAAACTCACATATCAATATATTTTTAAAAACAAGTTTATGGACTCCAGTTTAAAAATATCTGTCATAGAGGTAATATTGCTTATAAGCTTGGACTAGAATGCAATGATAGGTCATAATACATATAATATGGCACAACTAGATACTCACATAGATAATAAGAATGTCCAAAAGATGGACATTCATTGAAATAGGGGAATTTCAAACTTCCTTTTGAACATGGGGATGATGGTCAACCTTAATGGTTAACCTAATGCTCATTCCATCATTGCAACAATCAGGCACAATTTTGGGATATCTGTGATGGAGAATGCCATCTGTATCCAGCCAAAGAATTGTGGAGTTTGAAATTAGATTAATTCATACTATTTCAGAAAATAGTTCTTAGTCACTTTCCACTCAATTAGGCAGCTTTTGAAGTCATCCGCATTCCATAACCCACTCTAACACTGGAATAAAGACATGTTTAAATCCATACTTGCCCTGTATACATGGTTCCTAAATCAGACTCTGCTTCCAGTGTTATTCAGTGGACACCTCAGTATGTAAATGTGAGTTTCTCAGAGGCATAACAATGTCTGCTCCTTTCCCTCACATGGAAATTACACTGTAAAGTTCCCTAAACCCTTACACATATATGATCTCTTTTGTTCCCTCAATCTTCATCAGAGAGGCAAAGTATTGTTGAAATAGGGACCATTTTACAAGTGTAACATTAGTATCAGGGGCTATCTCAGGACCTGGAGTACACTTCAAGGGATGCTGTCAATTTTCTTGGCTCATAGCCTCCTATTTAGGGAAACCTAGGAAAAAGTAAGCATGATAACCCTCATTATATCAGGGTCAGCTCCTCATTTGTAAATATGTGTTTCACAGACTTAAACAGAACATTACTTTTTTTCAAGAGGAAAGCAAACCAGACATACTTAAATGAGGAATTAATAATTTTAAAGGTTTGTCCCTAGATTCACTTCACTTAGAATCCCAAATATGAAGGTTCCTCTACATGAGGTCCTTTTCCTCAAGTCCTGTCTTGACCTGCTTCACCTAATTCTTCCTTGCCATTCAGAGAAGAAAGTTATCTCTACCTTTTCCACCTTTTTTTAATTCTTTCTCTATTCTTGCTTCATCTCTTGGTTGCTATTTAGTCCCCCAGTTTTCTAGGTCAGATTAAGTGAGTTTTGATTGATGCAAAATGATGGGAAATCTTTCCCTAATGTTGTTGACCTTTCCCTTCAAGTCTTTCTTCTGATCTCATTCAGTATACAAAACTTCTCTTGTATCCAGCTTTTCCCCTCAACTCACTTCCCCTCAATCCACCAACCTAGTTCAGTTCCTCATTGACTTTCACCAAGAACATTGCAACAACTTTCTACTGAGCTTTCTACCTCAAATTTCTAATACCCCACCCACCACCCACCACCTACTCTCCAATCTATCCTTCACACAATTGTCAAAGGGATATATCTAAAGCATCTAGCCACATATATATATATGTATAAAATATTCATAGTTTCAAATATATTCCTTTTTCTATTCAAATCTTATATATAGAAATGATCTCTGATTTTTGTATTTTTTATTTTCAAAACAAAAATAGTAATTTTTAAAAGAATCTCTAGTTTCCTTAAAAGCTCAGCTCAAGTGTTATCTCCTCCAAGAGATCTTTCTAGATTCCCCTAAAAATTGCCAAGTATTTGCTTTTCATATGTTTTTATTTACCCATGTTGTTTTCTACAAATAATTTAAGTCCCTTGAGGATTGAGACTATTACATTATTATCTTTGCATCTCCAGTCTCTGATACAAAGTAGGTGCTTATACTTGTGGACTGATCAACGACCACAATCTCCCTCATTGCCAGCAAAAACATTACTCATTATGCCTCTGATAGAACTTCAGGGGAAAGTATAGACATTCTCCTTCTTATAGAAAATTTGTTCTTTCTTCTTCCATGGGGATTTGTTACTAGTCACTACCCAGGTCTAATACAGCTGGTTGTTGTGGTGCAACAGATAGAGGGCAGTGCCTAGAGTTAGGCAGGCTCATTATCTTCCTAAGTTCAAATTCAGTCTCTGTTATCCTGGGCAAGTCATCTAATCCTGTATGTCTAAGTTTCCTCAGATATAAAATGATTTGGAGAAGGAAATGTCAAACTATCTCAGTATCCTTGCCAAAAAGCAAACAACAAATGGGACCACAAAGAGTCTGACATGACAGAAAACAATTGAACAAAAACACACACACCCCGAAAAAAAAAAAAAAAAAAACTTTGGCTCCCTAGAAGACAATCCCGAGAGTCCCATGCTCATGGTATAGTGTACAATTCTTCTCAGTTCTTTGGTTCATGGTTCAGTAGTCTTCATAAATATTGATTTCCCAAGTCTTTTTGTCATTGCACTATTATAAGGTTGTAATAAAGATGACCTTGAATTAGCAACTCTCAGCTGGTACCTTAGAATCTTCTCTGACTCTTGTCTTGCTGGCATATATGTTTACAAAAGAGTACATATATGTTTACTCAACATGCAGGGGGTTTGTCCTGACCAGAATCATAACAACAGATGAGCCTTATGGGATGCCCTTGGTAGAGTACCAAAAACTGACTTTTTTTGATCTCTGAGTTTATAAACTCTTAAAGAGCATGTTCTCAATTTGGAATTGGTTGGTTAAATTTCCCTTTATACTGCTCTCCAATACTGGGACTAGAAACAAAGGGGTCATTTTGGCTAGTATATACATCTCTGTCTTTTGAGAGTTCCCTTTATTGTTTTGTTTTTCTCTATATCTGATCAGTTTTACCACTTGTGAGTAACTGAAAGTCTGATCCTAGGCAATTATATTTGCAATGATAATATTTCATCATCTAAGATCCTTCTAATTACTTAGGTAAATCTAATATGGTTCATGCTCCAAATATCACTGTACCTTTATACACCCCCCTAAATTTTTAATTCTTATAGAAATCTTCTGTTTTTGTCATTTCCCAATTGATAAATGGTCGAAGGAGATGAACTGGCAGTTTTCAGATGAAGAAATTAAAGTTATCCATAAAAAAGTCATATGAAAAATATTCTTAATCACTATTGATTAGAGAAATGCAAATTAAAACAACTCAACAGTACTACCTCATACCTAGCAGATTAGTTAATATGACAGGAAAGGAAAATGAAAAATGTTGGAGATTTGGAAAAAAAATGAAACACTAATGCACTGTTGGTGTGGTTGTGAACTGATGTGAACTGATGTGAACTGGAGATCAGTTTGGAACTATGTACAAAAGAATACAAAACCTTTTGATCTAGTAATACCGTTACTAGTTCTGTATCCCAAAAAGATCATAAATAAGGGAATAAAACCTTCATACATTATTTGTAGCAGCTCTTTTTTGTGGTGGCAAAGAATTGGAAATTATGGGAATGCTATCAATTGGGAAAGAACTGAACAAATTGTGGTAGCTGTATGTGATGGAATACTACTATTTTAAAAGAAATGATGAGCAGGCAGATATCAGAAAAACCTGGAAAGACTTACATGAACTGATGCTGAATGAAGTGAGCAGAGCCAGTGTAAAATGTTCTCCATGATAACAGCCACATTGTGATATGATCAACTATGATAGACTTAGCTCTTCTCAGCAATGCAGCGAACCAAGACAATTCCAAAAGACTCATAATGGAAAATGCTATCTACATCCAGAGGGGGAAAAAAACTATGGATTCTTATTGCAGATCAAAGCCTACTATTTTCACTTTTTTTATAGCCAAATACCAAGAAACCATTCAAATATCATGGCACTACACTCAGGATTACACAAGATTTAGCAGCTTCCACATTAAGGGCTCATAGAGCTTGAAATATGATATTCCAGAAGGCAAAAGAACTTGGATTACAACTGAGAATTGACTACCCAGCAAAACTGAACATCCTCTTTCAGGGGAAAAGATGAATATTTGATGAAATAGGGGGATTTCAAACTTTCCTGTTGAACATGGGAGTGATGGTCAACCTTAATGGACTTGTTCATTCCATCAGTGCAACAATCAGGAACAATTTGGGGGTATCTGCGATGGAGAATGCCATCTGTATCCAGAGAAAAAATTGTAGAGTTTGAACAAAGACCAAAGACTATTACCTTTAATTTTAAAAAAACCATTATCTTATTATGTAATTTTGCTGTCTCTTATACTTTATGTTTCTTCCCTAAGGATATGATTTCCCTCTCATCACAACCAACTTAGATCAATTCATCCCATGGAAACAATGTAAAGACTATCAGACTGCCTTCTCTGGGGGATGGGGAGAGGGATGCAAAATTAGGGGGAAAATTATAAAATTCAAAATAAATAAAATCTTTCTTAAAAAAAACTTTCTTGTTAAAATGACCAGAGCTGAACAGAAAGTTTGATCTTCAAGTACAGGACTTTGGTGAAGCATAGAGAGGGTGGATGAGAAGGGCTAATTATGAGAAATTTAATGATGTTGAATTACTTTTATTCCTTCATGGGAAGATGATGCTGTTAACACATATGAACCTTCTCATTTATTAAGGTAGTTAGAAAGAAAATAAATAGACAAAGCACAGAAGGGAACCAAATATGAAGGTATGATATATTATAAAGATGGAGTTAATCAGAAAGAGAGGAATGTACTGGGAAAAGGGAAAGGAGAAATGGAGTGGAAGGTGGGGAAGGTGAGGGGAAGTGAGTAAGCCTTAATGCTTATTGGAAGTGCTCAGATAAGAAATAACATACACACTCAATTGCATATAGAAATCTTAGAGGAAAATAGAAGAGGAAAGAGATGGAGAGAAGGGGGATAGGGAGAGGGAAAGGGGTGTAGGAGATAGAAGAGAGGAAAGAAGCTAGGTGAGGATAGTCAAAAGTAGCACACTTTTGAGGAGGGAATAGAATAAATGGGAGTGGGGAGGAATAGGATGGAGGGAAATACAACTAGCAATAGAAGTGGTGGGAAAAAATATTGAAGCAATTTCTCTGATGGACTCAATGATAAAAAATGTTATCCATCCCAAAGACAGAGCTGATGGTATCTGAAGATAGACTGAAGCACACTTTAAAAAATGTTTACTGATGACTTCTGTTTTTACTTCAATTTCATTTCTGTATATACCCCTTCCCCTTTGCTCTTTCTTCTAGTAAAGTTAAGCAAAACTCAATAGACACAGTGACCATGAGAGGCAATACATATATTCTACCGTCATACTTTCCCCTTTTCTCTTAGGGACAACTAGGTGGTAAAAAAGATAGAGCACTGGCCATGGAGTTAGGAGGACAAGCATTTGAATCCCACCTCAGATATTTGACACTTACTAGCTGTGTGATCCAGTTGTCCTGATTTATATGTGGCCACTGGATCCAGATGATTCTGGAGGAGAAAGAGAGGTTGATGACTTAGCACAGCACATCCCTCAGGCAAATCCAATTCATATGCTTGTCATGGTATCACCTCCCTAATGCCATGGTCTTGTTTGAGAATAAAGGACAAACATCATCACTTCTTCAGATTGGTTGAGACCAATAGTGTTGGGTATAGTGTTTATTACAATTTTTTAACATTATTATAATCCAATGGTTCTTAAACATATTTGTTAACTTGTTTGCTTCATTTAATTCATGGCACAGTATTATTCTTTGGATTGAAGTACACTATAGGAAAGCTGGAAAATGGGTAAGTGAATATCATTCATTACCAGTGTAAGTCCCATGCAGTTTAACAGAGACTCTCAAGGCACCTCGCTGAAACTCTAAGCATTCATTTGAAAACTGCTTTGCTGTAATCACTACTTTATTCAGCACTCTTTCTAATCTTAGTCTGCAACTGGACATTAGCAGCCTCCTCTTGGATTATGATTATAGATTCTCTGAAATAATTAACAAGAACCCCCAAATATCCATTCACAATAATAGCTGATCTTTTCATTTTCAATGTGCCCTACTCATCAAATTCAAGTCCTCTGAGACTTATTTTTCTCATACCAGTCACTCCTGTAGCATCTTAATAAAATATGAATACTTAGAATTAAACTTTTTCCTCTCCTTCTGGGGCAATGACATGCTGTTTCAGAGAGTAATTATGACTTCTTATAAGGGTCTCAATCAACATACAGAACCTGGCAAGAATCTGTGCCAAGTGTTTTGGTGATGTGGCCATGATTAAAGTTGGTAGAGAATTCTCACAGTTTTTTTCTGTGTCTGACATAGGAAATGTTTTTCTACTGCATAAAGAATATTTGTGTGCTACCCCTTTTCACTTTCTCATGGCTCTCTAGAAAATTTGGAAGACTCTAATGCCTCAGAAAATTTATGCCAAAGGCATTTCTATTATCCTCTTTCCTAAATATTTCACCCATGATTTTATACTCCAAATTAGCCTGTAGGGTCCTTTCACTGGTGCCCTCATTACAATTCATAGCATTCAAACGATAGCTACCGTGTGTGAATGCATTCATCCACCTCATCTCAGGGATTCATAAACAAATCAAAAATACCTTAACTCAAATTCCCTGGGAGTATAGTCATAGGTTTCTTAGACTGAAACTCCAACCTCCACTCCCTGACCTCATCCCTCTAATGCCCTTATATTTTTCTTCTCTATTCTTTTCTTGAGCTTTTTTATAAACAAACTGTCCAACATTAAATCTGTGCCTTTTCCCCTAGAAAAAAAATACTTAGAATATATTTTGTATACACATATCTAGCAGGGGCAATTAGGTATGGAGAATGGATAAACTCCCAGATTCAGAGTCAGGAAGACTCATCCTGAGTTCAAATCCAGATTCAGAGACTTACTAAGCTGTATGAACCTGGGCAAGTCACTTAACCCTATTTGTCTCAATTCCTTATCTGTAAAATGAGCTGAAGAGGGAAATGGCAAACTATTCCAGTATCTCTGCCAAGAAAATCCCCACCACCACCACCAAATAGCAGTGGTAGAGGTATTATTCTAGCAGTGTCAAAAGGATAGATAGTGAAAGACTGGTGAGGAGTTAGTTGCTCTCTTTTTGACCTCTACCTCTACATGAATAGCACCCATTTCCCTCACCTCCTTTCAGGTAAGACTTTCCCCTTAATTACGGCCTTCAGCTAAGGAGGGAAAGGAGAGTTTAAGAGTTTTCAAACTTGAATAGCAAAAGGAATAGGATGTCATTGTGGTCACTGTTCAGAAGATTTTTCCAGTAAGTTTGTAAATCCTACCCCATCAAAACTGCCCCCAACTTTATGAGTCTAGGTCAAAATTCATATGTTCTTGCTGCTTTTGAAGGCTATTAAAATACATATCATGCTTCCCTGATTGCACATGTATAATTTATATTAGATTGCCTGCTGTCTTGAGGAGAGATAAAGGAAGGGAGGGAGGAAGAAAAACTTGGAACTCAAAATCTTATAAAAATGAATGTTGAAAACTATCTATACATGTAATTGGAAAAAATAAAATGCTACTTAAAAAATACATATTGATAAAATATTTTTGTTCTTGCTCTGAGCCTCCCAGTTTGGGACCAGGAACTGTCTCCCACCATCAGTCTTGCTCTCTCTGTAAGACCATAAGCTCCCTTATCTCCAAGGGTAGGTGTTGCTTTATAGATCAATGCCTCAGTGAATAATAATTATCTATTTTGTCCTTTATCTTTTTTTATTTTTCCAATTACATGCAGAGATAGTTTTCAACATTCATCCATATTCAGGTTCATAAGAATAACATTTATCTTAAAGAAACCAGTTTCTTTTCAAACAAATGACAAAAGAAAAAGCAAACAAATTCTTAATGAACAAATGTAGATAAAATAGATTCATCTCTCCTTTGAAAGAAGGGGGAAGTGCAGAAGAGAAATAATAACTTCCCTTAGTCACGCTGTGATTTTTCATTAAACTTGTATTGTATGGAGGCACAGACAATTGCAAGGTAACTTGACTTGTATTGCCCAGCCTGACTTCAATGATAAAGACTTGTTATAAATTCCAACGAACCAATGCCACAACTGAAAATAAAAATGAAACAGTCCTTGCAATCAAAAAGTTTGCATTCTATTATAGGAGGCAACATTATAAATATAAAATAACAACATTATAAAAATACAAGGTAATGGGGGAAAGGAAGAAAGAAGGGAACAATCATATATAAATTACCTATTAAGAGCCAGGCACAGTGCTGAGAGTTTTACAATTATTTCATTTGATCTTCACAACAACCATGGGAGGAAGTGTCTACTATTATTCCCATTTCACAGTTTAGGACACTGAGGCAGACAAGGGTTAAGGGATTTGCCCAGCATCACACAACTAGTAAGTATCTCAGACAGGATTTGAAATCATGTCTTCTTGACCCTAATCCCAATATTCTGTCTATTGCTCCACTTATCTGGGGAGATCAGGAAAAGTCCAATGGAAAGGGTGGTCTAGGAGGGGAAAAAGAAAGTGACCCAGATACACTTACTAAGATTTTCTCCCTCTCCTAACCTATTTGGAAAACTTGGAAAAGGGCACATATGATATCATTACTCAATGTCCTCCCCTATCCACCATGCCACTCATCATTGTAGGGAAACAGTCCCCCTCTTGAAAGTATAGATCATGCATAAAGTATCATATAAGAAAGGTTTTCCATTTGTTTTACAAGAAAACAAAATACTCAAATGAACACTACTTATTGGTCCCAAATATGGAAGTAGGATCTCTACAGTCCCAAGGGAATCTCTACTAAAAGCCCTTCCCCACAAGCCCCTATCTCAGTCCTTTGCTCCCAGGTTTCTGCCTGCCTGAATTGGGGAAGGGAACATATGGTATTTATCTCTTCTTTTTGAAACTTTTTATTTATCTGTAAGACAACTACTATGTTACTCAGATTCCCAGAGGCTCTCTGGGGCACTTCTCTTCTCCTGGTTTGTCATTGTTCTCTCTATTCAAGTTCTTTATTCTCAGCTTTCTTTTGTCTCCCCTGGTTATTAGTCCTGTCGATAATCACCATACACAACCCTCAACTGTGGACATTTTATTCCCACCCATCCCCCTTTCTCAAATGGGAAGTGCCATATACATTCTCAAGCTTCACTAAACCAATTGAAAAACAAAACAAAAATGAGGAAACACTTGCCTAAAGCAACAGAAAATATCTGAAGGTAGAACCTAGCTCTGTCCTAGATTAGGAAAAATTTCATTCCCAAATATAATACCTATGTAGAGCTCTCTCTCTGTTTATCTCTCTGTCTCTAGCTCTGTTTCTCTCTCTCCATGTCTGTCTGTCTGTCTCTGTGTCTCTTTGTCTCTATCTCTGTGTCTCTCTGTCTCTGTGCTCTGTCCACAATCTTGCCAGACTGTGGGGAGTGGGAATACAGTAAATACTTATTTATCATGTGATATGCACCTGTATGACTTTGGAAAATCATTACATTTCTAATCTCAGGTTCCTCATCTGAAAACTGAAGGGATTAGATTAGAAGACTTTCCCCTTCCAGCTCTAGGTCTATGACCATGATATGGCAGCAACAAGACTGCCTTTCCCAGGAGTCAGAAATCCTGGGTCCTTATGGGTCTCCCAACATCTAGCCTCTCTCCTCTCCTTTCCTATATACCCTCCACACAGCTGCCAAAATGACATCCCTAAAGCATAAATCTACATCACTGATGCTCAGTAAACTCCAGTGATTCCCTACTATCTCTTGTTTGAGTTCTTTACCTGAAGTCAATGAATTTTTGCCTTTTTTTAATGTTCCAAAAATTGGTTTAATTTGTAATCTAATGAATTTTATTTTAGGCACTTAAAAACATTCTTTTGAAAAGGAATTCATTGATTTCACCAGAACACTTAAAGGTTTATGACACACACACACAAAAGCTTAAGAGCTCAGAGCACATATAAACTTCTCTGTTTCACTTTTAAAGTCCTTTAAAATCTATCTCTATCCTTCCTTTCTAGCCTTATTGTATATTACTTCCTTTCATGTCTGAACCTGCCACCTCTGAATGCCTGACCTATATTCAAATACCTTCCTTTATTCTTGTGCTCCACCTCCAAAGGATTGAAACTTATAGAGAAACCATCACTAGGTCCAGAGAGGGACTGACCCAGAATTGACACCTGGAGAACATGTTCTAAAAATGGCAAGTATTGGCGATTCAAACAGCAAATAGGGGTGTAGGCTGTGAACAGAATTAAGGGGAGATGGTGAATCATATGAATATTATAGATGTAATACACTGGACTGCAGTAAAAGTCAGTAGATGATCCCCATAAACAGATACATAGACACCACTATTATACAAAGGTAGAAGAGAGACAGAGAAAGAGAGAGAGAGAGAGAGAGAGAGAGAGAGAGAGACAGACATACAGACAGAGACAGAGACAGAGAGACAGAGACAAAGAGACACAGAGAGACAAAAAGACAGAGACAGAGTTGGAGACAGAGAGACAAGGGGGAGAGAGAGAGAGAGAGAGAGAGAGAGAGAGAGAGAGAGAGAGAGAGAGAGAGAGAGAGTTCTACATAGGTATTATATTTGGGAATGAAATTTTTCCCAAGCACCTCTCCATGAGATTAGGATTTGCATAGGCAGGTCATCCATTGGTCCATGTTGGGTGGCACCTAAGCTTTGACCCATTAGTCCCTTTTCTGCCCTACTGCTGACTACTAAATCTTACTCCACCAATATCACAGTCAAAGATTTAGAACTAAAAAGTCTTTTGGTCTTATCTCTTCAGTTTTCAAATGAGGAAAGTGAGACTCAGAAATGTAGTACTTTGTCCAAAATCATTCAGATAGCAAGTAGCATAGCTATGTGGGATCTGAATCCAAGTCTTCTGACTATACATCTAGGGCTCTTTCCATTTATTAGCTATTCTAGGGATCTTGCTAAGGTTAAATGTCTTTCTACCATCACAATGGTGCCACCAATTATATCCAAGGCCATGGTGAAGCAGTTCAGGTTGTAAAACTAGGGTTCCAAGTATCTGCTTTCACTTCAGACACTACTTTGGAGGGAGGGGACACTTGAGCTGCCCCCTCAACCTACCCAAGAAGTGCTCAATTCTTTGATTTCTTCATTCTTCTATAGGATTCATTGGATTATAGATTTTGAGCTAGAAAGCACCTTGAGAACCTCTAATTCATTTTATTTTATAGATGAGGAAGGAGATGTGTGGTCACCCAAGTCACAAGCAGTAAAAATAAGTTTGTACCCAGACTTTCTGATTCTAAAACCAGCACCTTTTCCACTAGATAAGACTATCTACCAAAAAAGACCTTGGTCCAAAAACTTAACCCCTTTCTGCCCAAGTTTTATCTGTAAAATGGGATGGATGGCACTGCCTATTTGTAGTAAGGATCAAAATGAAATAGTACTGTATGTAAAGAACACACTCTACGTGAATGTGGGCTATTAGTCTTATTATTAAACATTTCCTCAAGGTCATGGATTTGGGGAACTTGGGGAACTTGACCTGTGATTTCATTGGTATAGAGATTTCTAATGAAGAAATTCCCTATAGTAAGGGAGATTGACATTTGCTCTGCAATTTATAATTTTAAAAAATTACCTGGGAGCACTAAGAAGGGTGATTTGCTATTACATAATAGAGATGCATAAGATGAAGAGTATTTATGCATGAATAGGGTGGGGGTGGGGGAAATGGATAGTGGGAAAAGGTAATCCTCACTAATTGAACACAATGATAGATGCAGACAGACCAAAACAGAGACACATAGAGAGACAGAGAGATTAAAAATGAAGGATAGGATAGGTAAGAAATAGTTATAGTCAGAACATATTCCATTGTCTTTGAGAGAGGAGATTATGAGGAAAGGAAGACATGGTAAAAATCTGGGATGAGAAACAGGACAAGGGGAAGAGAAAAGTTGTCTTAGTTTGTTAACTGTGTATTTCCCTCCACCTTGTCCTCCAACTCATTACAAATAAGAAAAAAAGTGATAAAAGAGAGTGAGTTTGTCTGGCACTTGTGTCTATAAATAAATAGCCTATTTCTGTTCTATTCCACCAGAGATATGATAATAATAAGAAAACATACCAAAACTTTTTAAGAAGCAGTTCTTATTTATATCTCCAAATGTTTTCATCGACCAAAAAACAAATTATTTAACTATACATACAAGGCAATATGCATTTATTAGGTGCTTCCTGCATGCTATTTACTGTGTTAAACTAGCTGGACAAGCAAAACAAAGACAAACTCTCAAGGAACTGACTTTTTTAAAAGAAACCAACATTTATTTTCCATCAGGATTTTCCCAACACTATTAGAGCATCTGGGTAAAACTTAGGACCACTCTGTGGTAGTACCTACCCATTCAGTGGCCTGAGCAGTAGGAGCTGCAGGCCAGTCCTCAGTAGACAGCTGAGCACTCCAATCTTCACTAGGGAACTGATGAATGGGCACAGATCGCACCTGGATGCCCTCAGACCAATCAGCCACCTCTGGCTAAGCAACAGTGAATTCTGAGGCAGGTGTGGTCCATTCACCCTGAAATTCCTCCTTTGTCACTGCGTTCTCAGCTGTGGCCTGCTCTTCCTTTTCAATCTCCTCTGGAACTCTGTAGAAGTAAAGATCAGGCATGACCTCCCGGGTGTTCACGGAAGATGGTACCACACATCCTCAGGACTTCTTGGGCCAGCATCCACCACATCAGATCTAATGAGTAAGCTTCCTTGCTGTTACATGGAATGGCAATGTCCACATAGTGAAGTGGGGAGTCTGTGTTGCACAGTGCAGGGTTTGGAAGGTTAACATGTGATGCTTCAGTCAAAGGTTGATGATCTGCACGAGGATCAGTGACAACCAAGAGGTGAGGCTCCCTGAAAACTGCCTGGATCTGGTTAGTGAAGGTGCCTGGGGTGAAGCATCCAGCAATAGGTGTGGCGCTAGTGTCAGCAGCAAATTTCAGAACAGCTCTCTGGCCAGTGTTCCTGGATGAGATGACACTAATATCAGCTGGTTTTTCAATGGCAACAATGGCACAAGCTGCCAGCAGAAGCTTTTTCCAAGTTCTCTTCAAATTAATAATATAGATGCCATCACCCTTCCTTTTGTTAGTATACTGTTCCATCTGGAAGTCCAAATTGATACCACCCAAATAGGTCCCTGCAGTGAGGAATTGGAGAACATCCTCCTTTATCTGCACAGCATCTAGGGCTCCGGACTTTGTGAAAGTTTCCCTTTAAAGTTATGACGGTTACAACGTTGTATGGATCCATCTTCTCGGCAGTGCGGAAAAGGGAGCTGACATTTTAATGAGGGAAGACAGTATGTAAAAAGAACTAGATAGGTGAGGGGATGAGTAGGGATATGTCAGAAAGGTCCAATGTGAAGAGTACAACCAGGAAGAAAAAGAAGCAAGTCTGGCTTGGACCTGTCATCAAGGTGAAAGATCCTGGAAGGCAATCACCAGTGAGAGAAGTGGGCCAACATGGAAAGGTAAGTTCTAGGAGAGATAGGATCCAGGTTGTGAGGGAAGTTCCAGGGTAGGGAGACAACTAAATCAGAAACACAGACAAGAGGGAAAGAAACAGGATTGACATAGACCCGTTCTCAAAATAGAAATCACAAGTAAAAAGTAAAACAATAGGGGGACTAAGTAGATAGAGGACCAGCCCTGGAGTCAGGAGAACCTGAGTTCAAATCCAGCCTCAGACCCTTAATAATTGCCTAGCTTGTGACCTTGGGCAAGTCACTCTTAACCCCATTGCCTTAAAATAAAATAATAATAATAATATTATTAGCAAAATATTCAATATGATTTTTAAAAAGGAAAATTAAACTTCATATAACATAAAAAGAAAAATTAATAAACAATGAGGAAATAAAGGAAATTATCAGAAATTATACCAATAAAACTGAAAACTTATAGTAAATAGATGAATATTTATAAAAAATAAAATACTCAGACTAAAAAAAAGAAATAGAACACATATAATTGAACAAACCATATATAAACTTAGAAATTCAATTGAAAGGGGACAAAATCTTCAGGGTCAGAAGAATTTACAAGTTAAGTCTATCAAACATTCAAAGATTAATTCCAATATTACATGAATTGTATTCAATAATAGGAAAGAGAATTCTCCTAATCTCTTTCTGTGATAGCAATATGGGTTTGATACATAAATCAGGAAATTAAAGTAAAGAAAACTATAATTTGGGGGGCAGTTAGGTGGCACAGTGGATAGATCCTGGAATCAGGAAGACCTGAGTTCAAATTCGGCCTCATTTGATAATTACCTAGCTGTGTGGCCTTGGGCAAGTCACTTAATTCCATTCCCTTGTAAAAAATTAAAAAAAGAAAAAACCTGGGAAAAAAACTATAGATCAATGTCCCTAATGTAAATATTTTAAATAAAACATTAGAAATAGTTACAAAACATATAAAAGAGAACTCATTATGATGACATTGGATTTATTAGCTTAGTATATAGACTATGATAATATTTTATATTTATATAAATATATTTATATAAATTATATATTTATATAATATTTATATTTTTATATAAATTTATATAAATTATAATTTATATAAATTATATATTTATATCATTTATAATTTATAATTTATATTAAAATATAATAATATTTTAATAATGTTTTGTTAATATAAATCATTAAACATCATGGTTATATTGACAGATATGATTAAAATTTTTTTCAAAATCCAATATATATTTCTATTTTTTAAAAACTAGTTAATATGGAATGATTGAACTTTCCTTTAATATAGCAAATAATATGTATCTAAAAATATGAACAAACAATTACAGAAAATAGAAAAAAGTTAGAGATATTTCCAAGAAGATCAAGGATAAAGTAAGAATATTTCACAGAAGTTCCAGTTATAACAACAAAACAAGAGAGAAAATTTAAGGAAATAAGCAAAGAAAGAAGAAATGAAATTACTGTTTTTTTCAGATATGTTGAGTCATTCCCTTTATAAATTAAATGTGAAAGTTGTACAAAAATATTTGTAGCAGCCCTGTTTGTGGTGGCAAAGAATTGGAAATTGAGTGAATGTCCATCAATTTGGGAATGACTGAACAAATTGTGGTATATGTGTGTTATGGAACACTATTGTTCTATTAGAAACCAGGAGGGATGGGAATTCAGAGAAGCCTGGATGGATTTGCATGAACTGATGCTGAGTGAGATGAGCAGAACCAGAAGAACATTGTACATCCTAACAGCAACATGGGGGTGACGATCAACCTTAATGGACTTGCTCATTTCATCAGTGCAACAATCGGGGACAATTTTAGGGTATCTGTGATAGAGAATACCATCTTTATCCAAAGAAAGAATTGTGGAGTTTAAAGACCAAAGACTATTACTTTTAATTTTTTAAAAGTTATCTTATTATATAATTTTGCTATCTCTTATATTTTATTTTTTCCTTAAGGATATGATTTCTCTCTCAACACATTCAATTTTGATCAATGTATAGCATGGAAACAATGTAAATACTATCAGAGCCTTCTGGGGGGGGGGAAGCAAGATTGGGGGAAATTGTAAAATTTAAAAAGCAAAAAAAAAAAAAATTAAATATGAAAGGTTATGAATTGGGGTGGTTAGGTGGCACAGTGGATAAAGCACCAGCCCTGGAGTCAGGAGTACCTGGGTTCAAATCTGATCTCAGATACTTAATTATTACCTAGCTGTGTGGCCTTGGGCAAGCCACTTAACCCCATTTGCCTTGCAAAAACCTAAAAAAAAAGATTATGAATAGGTAATTGATTTTTTTAATCCAAGCTATAATGATATAAAAATTTTTCAAATCACTAACAATTAGCAAAATTCAAATTAATGTTAATCTGAGGAAAATTACTAGATCTATATACAAAATGATTAGACCTATAGAGAAGAGATTAACAAAAGACAAAAGTAGTCCCAAACTAGAAACTAAAGGAGTACTAGGAATGTCTAATCAAATTATGGTATGTAAAATAAGAATGTAATGGAATATAATGCCATAAGAAGTCATGAAATTGGCAGTATCCAAGAAAGTTAACAGAACTAGAAGAACAATTTTATATTAATAGGGAAAAAAATCACTTTGGAAGACTTTAGAACTCTGAGTAATGCAATGCTAAAGAGGAAATGTACAACTCACATTCTGCTTGATAAGTGATGGACTTTTTGGATGTGACTGATATGGAACTTGTTTTGCTAGATTATGCATATTTTTATAAGGTTTTATCTTTCCCTTCCTCCTATACCTTCTTGGCAGACTTCTAAAGGTCTTTACTATACTTTATTACACTTTACTACACAGATACTGAAAGCAGTGGTAGATGGTGTTCCCTAGATTTCTATGTGGATTTTAATATATTTATTATTCCTGAATTTTTTTTACTGTGAAGTACTTGTGGTAGTATTATTTTCTCTTTTTAGTTATTGATAAGTGATTTTAAAGTGTCATCATGGTGACTGTTTAGTTTGTATAAATAAAAGTGCATCAATGGAAGCCCATGAATTGAAGTAGTAAGTAAAGGAAGTATATTCCTCCACACCAAGGTTATCTTCAAGGACTATAGGAGTGTTTAAAAATAATTATGTAGTGATGATCATTTGCTGGTAACCTAGTCAGTATAAAACAGCATATAAAAGTATGATTGAACCAGCCAAGAGAATAAGTGGGTATTCACATTCCTGTGTGAGAGATGTAAGGCTCAGCAATAGATATAAATAATCTGCAGACCCTTCCAAAAGAAAAGTAGGGTTGGTTGACTAAGAGACCTATCATTGAAGATGATCTATTCATAATAAGCTTATGGTACAGGATAATGACCAGATCTGCCTTCATCAGGAAAGTCTTTTAATGTAAAATAAACTCATAAGAGCTGGGCTTCTACTTACAAAAGATTGACCCCAGTCCTAAATTGTCCTAAGGCTGAGAATCAAAGTCCAGGGAATTCAATTCAATCTAATTCAACTCAATTCAACAAATATTTATTAAGTAGCCATTTTATTAGAAGAAGAAAAACAAAAACAAAAGCAAAACAGTTCCGGAACTTGCATTCCTGATAAGGAAAGAGACCTATAACATGAACATAGACAAGCAGATGGGGGGTGGGGGGTCAGTTAGGTGGTGCCATAGTGCATAGAGTGGTGGGACTGAAGTGAAGAAGGTCTGAGTTCAAATCCGTCCTCAGACACTTGATAGCACTGGGCAAATCTCTTAACTCTGTTTTCCTCATCTGTAAAATGAACTAGAGAAGTAAATGTCAAACCACTCCTGTATCTCTGCCAAAAACATACTTCCAAATAGCATCACAAATCATAAAATCCAAGGAAATAGATTTAATCCCTTAGTCTTGATTCCATCACAACAACTGCCCCAGTCACTTACTTCCTGTTCAAGAAACCTCCCAGGCCTCCAACTTTAAATATCCAACTATGAATTACATGATATCACATAAGGTTAAGAGTAAAAACAACAAGTAAAAGAATAAGTTTATGACTGTAAGAAAACACATCAATGGAAAACACTCCCAATCAATCTCTTCAACCACCACCACCACCACTCCTAAGAATAGAAGGCAATGATTTTATCTCAGCCACTCAGTCCTGAGGTCATTCTAAGGAAACCAGAACAATAATAGAAACACCAACTAATCAGAGAGGTGAGTCCTTCCCAGAATCTTTTTGGTCATGGACTGAATTGATTCCCAAGGCAGTATCAGATTCAATGAAACTTCCTAGTATTGAATCAATCCAATATCTAAGCTTGTCAGAAAGGAAGGAAATTCTCAGAATCTCATAAGCACTGGCAAAATGTGACAGGCCATGCCATTTTTCTGCCCATTGCTTACCTTCCAATCTTCTTAGGGTGCTTTTCAGAATTTTGATGCATCTCCATATAAACTCTGTATCATAGACACCATGCAAGTAAGTTTATCTAGTCAAATTGTTATGTAATTTGAAAAAAAGAATACATAAACAACCTGGGAAGGGAGAGGGGGGAATCAGAAAAGTTATCACCCCAATCAAGTTTTGAAAGTAGATAATCATTCTTGGAGACTGAGATGCTGAGAGAGTACTTTGCAAGTATTCAATGATAGACTGTGTGAAAGCAAGAAAATGGCAGCTGAAATGTCAAATTCAAAGAACAGGTAATACGTCAATTTATTGTAGCACCAGTACCCCTTAACATGTGGGTCCCTAGAAAGTTACCCTGGATTCAAAGGTATTTATATAGCTATGAAACACCCCCCCCCACAGTGTATTTCCCTTACTAGAGAATAGATTAGTTTAAAGAAAGTGAACAATTTGGCAAAATAAATGGTAATAAATCAATCTCTCTCTCTCTCTCTCTCTCTCTCTCTCTCTCTCTCTCTCTCTCTCTCTCTCTCTTTCTCTCTCCATATATATATATATATATATATATATATATATATATATATATATATATATATATATATATATATATATATAATATTCTACTACCAGTTGGGATACAGGAAACTTAAAGCCAGGTAACA
This sequence comes from Macrotis lagotis, assembly GCF_037893015.1. Taxonomy (NCBI): domain Eukaryota; kingdom Metazoa; phylum Chordata; class Mammalia; order Peramelemorphia; family Peramelidae; genus Macrotis; species Macrotis lagotis. Next base: position 436,426,061 of record NC_133658.1, on the reverse strand, counting down.
CATGTGACCAGGGCAATTTATACTTTCAATGCTCCATAGCAACCAATATCTTCTGGTGGTATCATGATACTCTTGTCATTCAAAGTCTTTATAAACTGCACACCCAAACTTTCCCAATCTTCCCATACTTTACACCCCAGCCCCAACCTTATTATGTACTGTGATTCAGGGGCATTGACCTCCTTGCAGTTTCCTCCACAAGACTCCACTTAATCTCTTGGCTCTAGATTGTCCCCCATGCTTTGAATGCTTACCCTTCTCATCTCCATCTCTTGGATTCCCTGATTTTTCTTCAAATGAAAAAACTCATCTTGTTTGTACAACCTTTCCCAATCAAACTAAAATTCTAGTGCTTTAACTCTATTGATTATTTCTAATTTATCCTGTTTATCACTTATTTGTATAAAGAAGCTGGCATGCTATCTCCCTATTAAATTGTGAATTCCTTCAAGGTAGGGACTGCCTTTTGCCTTTCTTTGTAACCTCACTTTGCATCCACATTTAACATAGTGTGAAGATAGGAATTCAGCAGCTAAAATGCTACATCTCAAGAAGAATTTTATTAATTTGTTGTACCAGGTGATAGGCGATTAGAAAAATGACTTCGGGACTTCCTACTCTCTCCATTGACCAATGAACAATGGTCCACTGCCATCTGCTGGTCCGAACTGCAATGCAAATTCTTTCCTAAATTGGACTGGAAGCTAAGGCAAGATCATTTCTGGGAAAACTTACAGCCACATACATTATTTCATTTGAATCTTACAACAATCCTGTGGGGCAGGTGCTATTTATTACACCCATTTTATATATGGTAAAGCAAGCTCATACAATTAGAAAATGTTTGAAGAAGAATTCAAACTAGGACTTTCTGACTACTCTAATTTAATACCTAGCTAAAGGTTTGGTGACCAGATTCCTTTAACAACAGCCCCACCATGCCTTCCATATTTCTGGTAAATACTAAGAATTAGACAGGTCATATAAGGTTTAAAGTGATAATGACCTTTATCATACTTTCCCCTTATCCCTAGGAGAAACATTACCTCTTTTGCTTGCTATCCTAAGAACCATAGGGTTTTTGTAAATATGTGGTATTGTTATTTCTAAATAGAAAAACATTAGATAAGTAATCAATTCATGAAACAACCATTCAATTAACTTAAAATTGTATGATGCTAAACAGCAACATTGTGTGATAAACAATTATGATGGACTTAGTTCTTCTCAGCAGCTCAGTGACCAAGGACAACCCTAAAAGATTTGTTTTGGAAAATGCTATCCACATCCAGATAAAAAATTATGGAGTCTGAATGCAGACCAAAGCATGTTATTTTCACTTTTTAAAACTTCTTTTATGTTTTTTCTTTTTTCTCATGGGTTTTTTTTTCACTTTAGTTCTAATTTCTCTTTCACAATAACTAACATGGAAATGCTAAACATGATTGTACATGTTTAACCTAAATCAGATTACTTACTGTCATGAGAAGGGGAGAGGAAAGAGGAGGTAGAAAATTGTGGAACTAAAAAACTACCTATAAGATAAATGTTGAAAACTATCTTTGTATGTAATTGAAAAACTAAAATAACATCCAAAAATTGTGATTCTTCATTATGTAGAATGTATAGCTAATATTTTATATTTTAGAATTTTTAATTTTTAAATTATTCAAATATAAATATATTAGTTATACATTCCACATAATGAATGTTATAAAAACCTCCTCTAAATCACAACATTGGCTTATTACTTTAAAGTAAGGGATCTTAACCCCTTCTCCCTGGAGGGGTCTGTGAACTTAGATGAGAAAAAAATTACATTTATATTCACTGAATTCTAAATTGTCAGGCCTGGAGTTAGGAACACCTTCCTGAGTTCAAATCTGACTTGAGACACCTTGGGCAAATCTATTAACACTGTAAGCCTCAGTTTGCTCATTTGTAAAATGAGCTGGAGAAGGAAATTGCAAACCACTAAGTGCCAAGAAAACTCCAAATAGGATCACAAAGAATCAGACACACTGAAATGAATGAACAATCACAACAAAAATGTAGTATTTTTTTATTCTGAACTTAAGAAATAAAACATCCATAAAAAAAGTAGAATAAAAAAAAGGATCACACCAGATACTGCAAATATATTATGTACAACATGATATTCCTTTTAAAAATGCAAGTTATGTAACATTTTCTCCCTTCCTCCCCTCCCAAATCCTAGAGATGACTAGCATTAGAAACAAATATATATATATGTATATATATATATGTGTGTATATATATATATGATTTACAAATATGTATGTGTATGTGTGTATGTACATTCTTTTTCAGAATGCAAACAGCATCTTTCTTCATAGGACCTTTGAAATTAATTTAGGTATTTATATTTGTCAGAATGACTTGGCTGCTCAAAGTTGTTCTTAAAACAAGATTGCTGGTACTGAATACAACATTCTCTATATTTCTTTCAACTATTTAAAAGAATTATTCTAGGAGTCTATAGGCCTGATTATATTTCCAAAAGGGTTTTAGACAAAGTTAAGAACTCCTACTTTAAAGTTAATGCAATGTATGAGCTAAAGAATTTCTAAATCCTATGTAAAATATCTATTAGTCTCATGTTAATATTGAAAGGTTTAATAATTAAGGAATAGGGAGAGAGGAAGAGGAAGAGGTAGAGGAAAAATGGAGAGAAGACACAGCAATAGTGTGATCCTAGTCATAAAAAACCTGAATATCCGATCAGTTGATTGGCAGATGACTAAAAAAACTGTCATTTTATATAAGTAATTATTTTGATTAATTAAGTAAAAATATATTGACAAATTAAGAATGTAGATAGAGGACACATAAGATTGTGACTTTCTTAAAAGAAACAATGACAAATTAACACCTAATGGAGACTGAAGAGAGCTGAAAGAATCACAAAACAAATTAATTGAACTTTTAAATTAATAATAAAATATTTATTATTTTGAAATAATAGCTAGCAGTATCTTTGTGGTCTGCAAATCACTTTACATATTATCTCATTTTACCTTCATAAAAACTCTGTGAAGTAGGTGCTATTACTGTCACCATCGTACAGATGAAAAAGCTAACAAAGCTTAACGATTTGCCTGGAGTCAAAGACTCCAAAGACTGAGCCTGGATTTGAATTGTCTTGCTGACTCTAGTCAGAGTACCACCTAGCTGATGAGATGAAATAAGCCAGACGTTGCAGTTCTCTTTAAGCTGTAATTCCAAGAAATGCTATTTTTAAATTTTTATTTATTTATTTTCCCATAAAATGGTAATTTTATGGAAATGTAATGGTAGCTTTTCAACAATCTTTTCTTACCTTTTTCCCCCCCCCTTTCCCCTGAAAGAAAGCAATGTAATATAGCTGCTATATCTATAATTAGGCAATATATAGATCTATATATAATGTTATTTATATTTGGTGAGAATGCTTCATTCAGATTTTTTAAAAACTGAAAGCAAATCTCTGCCAGTCACTCTGCCTATAGTAAAAAGTCTTAAGAGTTATAAAACAGAGCTTTTCTTGGGAAGTTGTCCCTAAGAAAAAGGAATTCTGCTTCCACAGAGGGTGGGAGATATAAAGGCTACCCTAGGTGACATGTCTAACAGAAAGAGCTCTTCCTTATTGGTTAATGAAGCATTTTCCCCAGAGAAAAAGGACATGCACATACTGCTTAAGTGAAGAACAGCTTCCCAGTTGGGAAGCAGGATATGGGAAAGGTATTAATTTCAACTTCTGCTCATCAAGAAAAAACTGAGCTCCAAGGTCTGAACGGTTGGGTTTTTTTCCTTTTTCTGTCACTCTCCCCTGCTTCCTGCTTCCCTGACACATATTCAACTTCTCAAGTTAATTATGGGAAAAATATTCCCACTGAATTCATGTGATAGGCAACTACTGTTGAATATCACTATCACAAAGCAGAATTACAGAGGTTAAAAACCCATAGGTTTTATAATGTTTAAGCACAGGTTCAGATATAAGAAAAATAATTCTCTACACAGACTAGGGTTCTAACATAGCTTAAATGATTTCCAATTACATCAGAGAAACAGAAAAATAATTTTTTTTACTTTATTTATTTTTAGGTTTTTGCAAGGCAGATGAGGTTAAGTGGCTTGCCCAAGGCCACACAGCTAAATAATTATCAAATGTCTCAGACCAGATTTGAACCCAGGTACCCCTGACTCCAGGGCTGGTGGTGCTCTATCCACTGTGCTACCTAGCTGCCCCCAGAAAAAAATAATTTTTGATCACAAAGCAATCTTATACATCCTCTTAGGCAATAAAATTATACAGATTTGGTATATTGGAATCATAATCTCATAATCCTCAGAAAAAGTACCCTGAGTTAATTAAGCAGAATATTGTATAGGCAATCCAAGTAAAGTTACAGATTAAACTACATTTAGAGGGTAGTTTAATCTGTAACTTCACATAGATTGCCTATTTTTCAAATTTAGAGGGTTGGCCAAAAAGGGGAGATTTATACACAGATTTTAAAAAAGCCTTAAAAAAAGATAACACAGGGGGCGGCTAGGTGGCGTAATGGATAAAGCACCGGCCTTGGAGTCAGGAGTACCTGGGTTCAAATCCGGTCTCAGACACTTAATAATTACCTAGCTGTGTGGCCTTGGGCAAGCCACTTAACCCCATTGCCTTGCAAAAAAAAAAAAAAAAAAAAACCTAAAAAAAAAAAGGATAACACAGAGTTGGAACCAGTTAGGACCCTCCCACAAATAAAACAAATTAAATTACTTTGGGAAGTCAACAAACTTTTTGCTTGTCATCTCATGAATTTAACATCTCATTGGATAGATTTCAACCAGTCAAATAACCTAGTTAGAGGAAGCAACCCTGAATTCCACTAAGTTAAGAATTACTAAAGGGAAATCACAAAAATTTTAACACAATGAATAAACATTTATTGTCTGCTATGTTCCAGGCACTATACTAAAGTACTAGGGATACAAAGAAAGGCAAAAGGCAGTCCTTTTCCTCAAGGTCAAATGGAGTAGACAGGGAAAGGAAAAAGAAGATTGCATGTGACTTTCTAATAACAGGATTCCTTTCTATTATGGTGGTAAAATAAAAGTGATATCATTAGAGAATAAAAAGTAGAACAAGTACTAGCAAAGGGAACTATAACGGATTAATGAATAGGAATGAAGAAAGAGGAGATTTGCCACTATGTTTATTTTGGATTATCAATCAAGTAGAAGCAAGTTTGCAAGATGCATTATGATCCCATAAGGGACATGTTTTAATGAGTTCTTCACTTTGCTCAAAGGAGATGGTATATTCAACAGAAGATGCACCAAATACTGTAGCATCTAAAATTTTTAAAGGAAAGTTAAATGAATTACAGGCAGAAATAGACAGTAGTGTTATCACAGTGGAGACTGTAAACTTTCTCTCTCAGAACTAGATAAATCTAGTAAAAAAAAATTAAATAAGAACCCCCCCCCAAAAAAAACATGCTAAGTCCTTGAACTGATTCCTATCCCTCCTTCCCAATTTTCCACACATAATTGAACTTGGGAAAGTTAACAAGCACAAACCTGGGCAGAGAACAGCTTACTAATGGCCATGCTTGGGAAATCTCAGAAAGTACTGGACGATTTTGACTTAAGTTTTGCATCTTACCCAAGGTACAAAATTGTGTAAAGGACAGATATAATAAATCACACTTTTTTGCAAATTCTTTGGATTAAAGGAAGTATTAGAACAAGGCTTCAGTCAGTCCTTACCTTGAATATTATAGATCCACTAATTCCTAAACTCACCAGGCCTCTAAGGACTGGCGTCAGACTGGAGCTTCAGAAGTACAAATCATCTAAACCAGTTTTTGATCTCTTATGTATTCTGGTCTGCTAACCTAGGACCTTCTTCTTAGAATCAGATTTTTTAAATTTTTAATAAAATAAAAAGGATTGCAAAGGAAATAACATTGAAATATGTAACTTGAGGAGAGGGATCCTCATATTCCTGCTGCATTTATATAGCACTTTAAGATTTGCTAAATGCTTTACAAATATTGTCTCAGCTTATCTTCACAACAACTCTGGGAGGTAGGTGCCATTACTATTTTTCTTATTTTACAAAAGAGAAAACTGAGGAAGGCAGAGTGACTTGTTCAGAGTCATGTAGCTTGTAAGTGCCTAAGGTCAAATTTGAACTTGTTTTCTTAATATGAAGTTCAGCATTCTATCTATGTCACCTAGCTGATCTAAACTGAACCAGTAAAAAATCAGAAATTGAGAAAATAGAGGCCTGCTGAAAGATCTCTCCAATGAAGTTTGCACACCTAGAACTAACTCTATGCTCTTTGCAATGTTTTCTCTTCTTCACCCCCAAGAGCATTTCCCTTACTCTGAAATGTCTTACCTGGAAACCAAAAGAAAAATGGCGATTCAGTGATTTCAGAGCTTCTCTGGATTGAGAATGACCCATCCTAACACTCCCAAAGAAAGAGGAAAAAAGAGAGAAAATGAGGTGTATAAAAAAGAAAAGTGGATCAAGGACCCAGGCTGACAGAAAACAAAAATTTGCTGCCTGGAGTCCCAGGGTTTCTTTCAGACAATGATGCTTCAGGCAAACTATCCAAAGACACATCTCACCAAATCCCCTAGGATCTCTGAAGCAACATCTTAGAATCACAAAATTGAGTTGGAAGAAAGCTCCAAAACTATCGAATCCAAACTTTACCCAATTAACCTATGCATTTCTTGAAAATGCCTTATAGAGCCTGTATTTGAATACCTACAGCAACAATTAGCTTTCTTGAACAACTCTATTTATGACATTCTTCCTCATAATTCTCCCCCAAATTAGTCTCCCTTCAAATTCCATCTATTTCACCCAATTCCCTCTGAGGACAAGTTGAACAAGCCTGATTTTTTTCTCCCCATCATATCTTTTCAGACAATTGAAAAGTGATCATTTTTTTTCTCTCTGAAGCCTTTTCCAGGTTCAATTGCCACCACCCAACCCTCCCTCCGCTCCAGTTCTTCCAATAGATCCTTCTATGCTCTACATTCCCCATCAACATCGCCCTTTCCTCAGTGCTGTGGCACTCAGAATTTAAGTCAATAAACCTGGCTATGGTGTGACTCTGACAGAGAGCAGTGGTATTGAATCGCCCCCAGGCAGATGGGAAATGGACCACATGTATTCATTCTTTAAACTCCTTCCAGCTCTTGCCTCCTAAAGAAATGTTTAACCCTTACATACCCCCACATGTGACAACATTCCGATTGACTTGAAACTGTACAACTAAGGTCAGAGCAAGTGGAGCTCTCCAGAGCTGGAGACCTTGCCCCCGCCCCTATCCTATCCTGTGGGAAGGGGCGGGGCAAAGGGAACTCAGAGCAGCAGTCGACCAATCGTACCTCTTTGGGTCCAGGGCAGTGCAAGGGGAGGGGGATGGAGGAAGGAGCAGATTGGGGAGACACCGCCACACTAACCCCCCTCCCCAACCCGCTGCGGGGTTTCAGTCAATCAAAGCTCTAGGCTCCCTAGTCTTTCTCCGGGAGGGCATTCTATCTCCCCCGAGCTACGACATGCGGGACTACGACGAGGTGACAGCCTTCCTGGGCCAGTGGGGGCCCTTCCAGCGCCTCATCTTCTTTCTGCTCAGCGCCAGCATCATCCCCAACGGCTTCAATAGTATGTCGATAGTGTTCCTGGCGGGGGTCCCCGAGCACCGCTGCCGGGTGCCGGCCTCGGCCAACCTGAGCGGCGAGTGGAGGAACCACAGTATCCCGCTGCAGGCGCAGGACGGCCGCGAGGTGCCCAGCAAGTGCCGGCGCTACCGGCTCTCCGCGCTGGCCGGCTTCTCCGCGCAGGGGCTGCTGCCCGGGAGGGACGTGAACCTGAGTCAGGTGGAGCAGGAGCCCTGTCTGGACGGCTGGGAGTACAGCCAGGACACCTACCTGTCCACCATCGTCACCGAGGTGGGTGCCGTACCCCATCGAGGGGGTGTCGCAGCTCTGGAGGGGGAGGGGGATCCCTTAGCCAGAGCTGCCTTCCCCTATGCTTGTGGGCGCATGTCCCTGTGCCCACGTCTCTGTGCTCTGGGGGGGCTGTGTGCCTAAGGAGGGTAGCTGCTGGGTGTCAGCAAAGCATGTGACGGGAGCTTCAGGAAGGAACAGAGGGTTTGGATCTGCGGTCCGGAGCGAATGCGAGCTCCCAGCGCGCTGGCCGGCTCTAGAAGCTCCGAGACCCAAGTGGGTCCGGGTGCTGGAGAGAGTGGAAAGCCGCGCCGGAGCGGCCAAGCCAGCAAAGGGCCAAACGTTACTACCAACACGCCTTTTTCCTGCAGTTTCATAACTAGGTCTGGACCTATTTCCCAAGAACCGAATGTTGGCATGTCAACAGCCCTAGGCGGCAATTGTCCAGAGGTTGAATAGTTGAGTCAGTGTTACGTTAGGACAGTCCAAAAGAAGGGGAAGTTTCTTCCCACCCACTCCCAACCTGCCTCCAAGGGAATGACAGGGTCGAGAGAGGACCGGCTGACCAGCTCCACCCTAGCTGCAAAGTGGCCCCCAGAAGCGGCCTGACTCTGTGGCTCTTCCCTCCCCAGGCCCTCTGGCCTTAAACACAGACACACAGACTTTGTTTTGACAAGTGACCTCTCTCTCTCTCTCTCTCTCTCTCTCTCTCTCTCTCTCTCTCTCTCTCTCTTTCGGTGTGTGTGTGTGTGTGTGTGTGTGTGTGTGTGTGTGTGTGTGTGTGTGTGTGTGTGTGCATCTCCCCCCACCCCCACCCCCCACCTCTGGCATCTGGCTGATGTTTTTCTGCTCTGAACTTGTCTTGAATGCCGGTCCTGGGCAGGCAGCGCTCTGAAGTTGGTCCATCAGCTAACTTTGTAACCTTATAATGACTTTGCTGTTGAAGGCCTCTGGACTTCTACTCTCACTTTCCCCTTAGTTATTAAAAATGTCACTGAAGTATTTGCCTATTCAATTCAATATTCCCCTCACATCCCAACTTATAATGTAAATTTAGGGGTTAAGAGGGAGGAGTTCAGGGATTCTTGGTCTCTGTAACTCCAGAATGAACACCTAGTAAATGTTTGTGGCAGTTTATCAAATTAAAGCACTAGTTTATTGATACGTTAATGGAAATCAGGAAACCATCTCTGTGTTAGTCTGTTAAGGAGGAGGGGCTCCAGTTGTGAGAATTTCCTTCACCAAAGAGCTGCTTCTCCTTTCCTTAATAAATAACTTTTAGAGAATTATCTGAGATACAAAAAGGTGTTGAGTAACTTAGTCTGGATAGAAAGAAAGCAGATATCAGGAGCAGAATTTGAACTGAAGTTTTCCTGACTCCAAGGCTAGCCCTTTATCTTCTCTGCCAGAATCCCTCTAACATTATAGCATCACTTCAAATAGTTTTAAATATTTTTCTATTGTGCTTTCTTCATATTGGGAAGGATTTTTGGAGGCCAAATTTGAACTCAAGTTCTCCTGACTCCAGGGCTGATGTTCTTGCCATCTAACTGCCTCACTTTCCTCATATTTATTAGACTAATTCACAATTATACCTCCCCCTCATTTTTCACAGTTCAAGAAAACGCAAAGCTTTATTGGCTGTTCTTTCCTCTGCAGGGAATTCTAGTTCTAAACTGTGTTTTATCACCACTTAGAAGTTTGTAGTCAGAAGTTTAAGCAGAAAGAAACCTATTTTAGCTATTTTGATTATTTCCATCTTTTTCTCTGATTCTATTGTGCTGAGAAACCACAGACTCCAGAGCCCAGTATTGTCTTAGCTGTGGGGGGTTGGAGACATACAATTTGTTAGTGTCTGTTTGTGTCCTGCAGCACCTACTAACTGCCATTTGCTTTATCTGGGGCTGTTTGTCTAAGCTATTGGCTCTGTCTTACCTTCTACTGTTGACTTTATTCTTTTGAATATTTTATTGGCAGCTTAATTTCAAACTCCAGTCCTATTTACATATAGGTAGATTAATTTCTAATTTCAAGTAGTCTGTGACTTGGGAGTTTTCTTTTCTTTTTTTTAGGTTTTTGCAAGGCAAATGGGGTTAAGTGACTTGCCCAAGGCCACACAGCTAGGTAATTATTAAATGTCTGAACTCAGGTACTCCTGACTCCAGGACTAGTGCTATATCCACTGCACCACCTAGTCGCCCCCTTTCCCTTTGGGAAAGATTTTTATACCTCTTATGCTAGACTATTAATTCTCCTTCTAAATCTTTGCTTTTAGAGTGAAGGAAGCTGAAAGGTGGGACTACATAGTCCTACAGTTTTACCTCTGTTCCACAGGTCCTGATCTAATCCCTTGCCTATAGGCCAAATTCTAGATCTTGAGTTTTTAAATAACCTTCTATAGTTTCTTCTCAGATTTCCCAGTTACTATTATGTCTGGCTCTCTTAAAACTTTATTGGAATAGAGGAAGAAAAGGGTAAATCTCTACTACTTCCTCCTACTTTGTCATCTTTTCTATAAATAAATTTAATTTCAATTCATAAAGTAGGCTGCTATTTAGTCACTCCAAGTTCCCATCAAATTTTTTGCTTATTCATTTTCATTGACTTTTCCTAATATGTTCAGAATTAGTGTATACTCCACTGTTCTATTTCTGATTCTTGTCACATATTATTTCAAATATGTTACATATTATTTCAAATATTTCAATACCATATTTCTTTGTAATTCAGATTCTCATTGTCACTCTAAATTGTATTTTAATATTTCATTACCTTAATTAAAGCTTAGTGAAGCATTCCCCTTTTGTTGGTCATTTAGACTGCATTCTATTTTTTACAATGACAAATTATGCTACTATGAAAAGTTCAAGCAGATAGCTCTTCTTTTTTATTTTTATTTCAAAGAAACTTATTATTTACTTGTGATTTTTTTTAAATATTGAGTTCCAAATTCTCTTCCTCCCTACAGTCCTCTCCCACTCATTAAGAAGGCAAGCTTTTGTGACAAAAGAAACAAACAACCAAAAAAACCTTCCTCTTTAACATCCCCATCAACTGATTTTCTAGTCCAGTTTTCCCCTTTGGATTTGTTATAATGGTCCAAGGCTGGACTATTTAATGGTTCTGGAACTCCAATTGGTTCACACTAAAAATTCTTTAATTAATTCTTAAGCAATAAACAATTGCCCAGTCATATTACAAATATATCTTTCTTTAATGACAACAAGTATGTACATGTTTGAAGCTTTCTTGGTCTGTTTCTTCAGTGATTCAAAACCATCATAAGCTTTTTGAGAAAAAGTTATGGAAGTTATAATTACTTCATGAATAAATCTAAATGATATATATTATTATATTAATATGTTTCTATATTATAACTACTAAATTGTATACTAAATACTCTGGGGGTTCACAGCACAATTTTTGTTGTTGAAAGGGGTTCTTGAGGGGGCAGCTAGGTGGCACAGTGGATAGAGTACCAGCCCTACAGTCAGGAGGACCTGAGTTCAAATCCAGCTTCAGACACTTAATAAATACCTAGCTGTGTGACCTTGAGAAAGTCACAATCCCATTGCCTTGCAAAAAGAAAAAACTTAAAAAAAAGAAAGGGGTTCATGGAACCAAAAATGGTAAAGACCATCCTAGCTTATTGCTTAATGGCCCCCAGTTCTTGCAGACTTTAAGTGACTTCTGTCTCCCAAGGTAGTTCCTTTTATTTTTGGAAATTTCTAATTGTTAAGAAGTTTTTTGGTTTGCTTTTTTTGTCTTTTTACAAAGAGCCTAAAATTGCACCTTTCATGTTTAGGAAGACATTTTATTTGGGTGTGAACAACTGGCACAATGGATACAAAGCATTCTTGAAGTTCTATGTACTTGGAAGGGTTTCATAGTCATTGCCCTACTCATTAACTCCCACTAGCCTATGTTTGTTTCTGCTTAGCTAGAGAGCTAGAGATCTGGAGAAGGAACCTGGGCTCATCTGCTTTTCCCACTGGCACTTCTCTTTTTTTCCCCTTCCTTTCTTCTTTATTGGTTGGTGAATGTGAATGTGAAAAAAAGGAGAATGAAATGGAGGTGAATTAAGGTATGTTTCCAAATTTTTACTGAAGTTTTATATTTTGAAGGGTGAATGGGGAGAGGGTGACTTTTGTGTCCAGTATCATTTTAAGGCTGTGTTCCTCCATATCTTTTAAGTAATAGCAATATGGAGTCCATAAATATATGTGTGTGTATTTATGTGTGCATTATATCCATATTTGCATACCTTTATATACATGTATGCATGTGTATAAAAATACCTATTTATACATGTTGGTATTTCAATATAATTGGTTTCTTTTGTATTTTATTTTATGTACTTAAAAACATTCTTCTGAGAAGCTTCTAGGTTTCACCAAACTGTCAAAGGGATCCAGAATAAAAGGTTAGGAATCCCTCCTAGAGAAGTATTTATTATAACTCTTTTAAGGTCACAAAGACAACCCAGATACCAGAGAAAGTTTGTGCCACAAAAAACAGTGAAAGATGAATAAAGGCTTACCAAGGAAACAGCCTAAGAATTGACAGATCCAAAGCATCTGCCCTTTTCTCTGTTGCTGGAAAGAAACTTGATATTTCTGGAAGAGGCAGGCAGTTTGCAATTTTCTCCTCTAGGAGGGCACTCTTCTGATGCCTAATGACTCATCACCCCAAAGCTGCTGTAAACCACTCCTCTCTTCAGCTTCCTTTCACCTTGGAGACTTTCTATAGTGCCCTTGGAACAGCCTTTCCTGCCATAGGATGTCTGTGGCAAGAGGATTGTGGGAAAGGGAAAGGAAGATCTGAATACATTAACTTTAGCATTAGGTCTGATACTCACTTACCTTTCTTATAATTATGATTTTTTTGTTTATTCAGTTTTTCAACTTTAGTTTTTTATGAACATCAACAAACAAATATTTCACTGTGCAAATGCAAACAAGAAAGAGAATTGTAATATGAACATAGTTCTTTTAATATTTGAAAATGAGGGGTACTAACAGTTACCCTTTTTAACCCCCTTAACTTATTTTCATTTTCTTCTGTGGAGTTTTAATATTTTCTTGATACTCTTCTTTTTCTTTTTTTGTATCTGTCATACCCCATTAACTCACACATACCCCAAATCCATATACAAATCACACATTCTAAATCAAAGCTTTCCCTTGTAACAAATAAGCATAATCAAGGGGATGAGAAGGGTAGGGAAAGGTTCAATACATGTCCTGCCTGAAAATGGATGCCTCAATCCATATTTCTATCTAACTCCATTATCTTTCTGCTAAGAGATGAGTATTTTTTTATCATGTCGTTTGATAATTGTATTTAAAGTATCAATTTTTTAGCCTGACATTTAAGGTATCTGGCAAGTCCAACTATTTGTTTCAACTTCAACTCTCACTATTCCTTTCCATTTTTATAATTCTGCAGCCAAATGAAATCCCTGGTATGTCTTGTACATGTCCCACTTCTGAGTCTTTTGATTTCTGTGCCTTCATTAATATCTTTTTGGATACAACTTTCTCTTAAAGGTTCCCTTTAGTACTACCTCCTTTAAGAAACTTTGGCTGATTCCCTTCAGTCTAAAATTATATTTCCCTTTCAGACTTTATAAGGTATTTGGCATTACTTTCATACAAAAACAATGGAGTAAGACAGAATATAATATTGGTTGCAGAGTATTAAATTTTGGCAAACTTATCCTATATTCTTCTATTTCATGGAAACTCCACAAGTAAAGACAAGACTTTTTTACTTACTTTTTTTTCCTTCAAGGCAATGGGTTAAATGACTTGCCCCCCGCCACACACACACACACACACACACACACACACACACACACACACACACACACACACACACACACAGATAAAGAATTATTAAGTGTCTGAGGCCGAATTTGAACTCAGGTCCTCCGGCTGATGCTCTATCCACTGTACCACCTAGCTGCCCCTTCTAATTTGCTTTTTAAATAAAAAAAAAATTTAGGGGGAGGGAAAAGGCATTTATATAGCTTTTATTATGTATTAAGCACTTTACAAATAATTCTTTAGGTCCTCACAAAAGCCCTGTGAGATAGGTGTTTTTTTATTCTGAACTTAAACATTGAAAAGGAGCATTTCCATACACATGGTAGAATAAAAAAAGAGAATCCTATGTGAAATTGTGAATCCCTATCTCATTCTCTTTGATATTTTTTTAATATGAAAATTCTATGCTTTCAAAACTGCCTTGTTTGTACTTCTTCTGAATTTTCTTCTATATTTTTTATAATGTAGCAATGGCCCTCAATTTGTATGTGTTTATCATCACTGTTGCTAACTCAGCCTCCCCTTCTTAATCCCCTCCAGTTACCTAACAAAGGAGGAAAAAATTTTGTAACAAATAAAGAAGGTCTAGCAAAAGGAATCATCCAGTGACCAAGTCCAAAAATGTATATCTTTACATCTTGCATCAATCACCTTCCTCTCAGGATGTGGGTAATATATTTCATCACAGTTTGTCTGGAGACATTCTTGGTCACAGCAGAATCATTAAATCTTTCGAAGTTGTTTTTCTTTATGATGGTATTGTCTTTGTAGAAATTGTTCTCCCAATTCAGCTCACTACATTCTATATCAGGATTCTTTAAAAGCCTTTCTTTTATCATTCTTATGGTGCAATAATATTCCATTACATCAATATACCAGAATTTGTTCAACCATTCTCCAATTGTCTAAAAGGCAAGATTAAAACATACATCCCCTTAAATTCTAGTTCTTTGCATTATCTGCCCACATTTTAATTTCCCTCTTCAAAATTAGGAAGTTTATTTTGCTTAGGATTATTCCCCCTTCAGTATTATTCTTTTTCTTAATTTCCCTTGCCTATCCCCACTTGTTTCTCTGTTGAACTGGATAAATTTCTACACCAAATTGTTTCTAAGTGAGCATCATCTCATGCTTGCTTCTCTTACCCCTTTGTCCATGTCTAAGCATCATTGGACTCTATAAAACCCATAATTAAAAAAAAACAAAGCCTAGACACTATATTTTAAGAAATTACAAATGATAACTGCCAATATCTATTAGATATAGAGGTCAAAGTAAAGATGGATTCATTACTCACCTCTTAAGAGAAGCCTTCTTCCCTGAGAGGAAAAGGAATACTTTTCCTCATACCTACTCAAATTAGGAAAAGTAGCAAACCCTACCCTTTTCTTCCTCCTTTCTACATTAGTTTGTCTTCTATCCTCTTTTTTTCCTTTTATCTCTTAAAATTCTTAGAACAGGGCAGCTAGGTGGCGCAGTGGATAGAGTACCAGCCCCTGGAGTCAGGAGTACTTGAGTTCAAATCCAGCCCCAGACACTTAATAATTACCTAGCTGTGTGGCCTTGGGAAAGCCATTTAACCCCATTGCCTAACAACAACAACAACAACAACAACAAAAACAAACAGAAAATTCTTAGAACAGAAAAAATCCACTCCTTTCCAAACAGGATCGTTTTCCTCATTTTCTCCAATTTTCTTTGAAGATATTAAGCTTCTGAAGGGACTTGTATCTTCTCTCCCTATTAAAATATGAACACTACATCATCATACAGATCCTTTCAATAAGCTTAACTTTCTAGGTTTGTCTGGACTCTTTTTTTTGCATTCCAATGTTCTTATTCTGCTCTAATCTTTTCATAAAAAATGCTCAAAAATCCTCTATTTTTTTAAAGGTCCATTTTCTTTTTTTCCCTTCCCCACCCCCCTCCCCCAACCTAGAGTTGGCTACAATTAGACATCAATTTGTGTGTGTGTGTGTGTGTGTGTGTGTGTAACCATTCTTCACATAATTATATTTATCAGTTCTTTCTCTGGAGTTAGGTGGCATCTTCCTTCAGTTCCTTATTCACTCAAAGTTGTTCTTATAACAATATTGTTATTTCTGCATACAATGTTCTCTTGGTTCCCCTCATGTCACTCTTCATTATTTCATGTAAGTTTTTCCATATTTTTTCTAAAATCTATGATCTTATCATTTCTTAGAGCCAGTAGTATTCCATCATAATCATATACTAGGCCCATTTCACCCCATAGAATGATACTCAATATTGCAAAGTAAAATTACTCTTGGTTACAAGTCTATATCTTTTTAGCCTTTCAGAATTCTATATTCTTAGATCTCCTGTTTTTTTGGTTTGGTTTGGTTTGGTTTTTTTAGTAGAACCTGCTGAGTCTTGTGTGGTCTTAACGATAGTCCTTTGATGCTTTAACTTTTTCTTTCCAAATAATTACTACATATTTCTTTTGCTTTGGGAACTTGGATATTGGTTATGAAATTCCTGGAACTTCTTCTTTTGGGGTTTCTTTCTGGAAGTGAACAGTGAATTCTTTCTATTTTTGCTTTGACTATTACATCTAACAGTTCCCAGCAGCTGTCATTTGTGAAGTGTGGTACCAAGGTTGTTTTGGTTTTTTTAAATCATAATTTTCACAGAATCCGGTTATGCTTAGAATTATCTCTCCTTGACTTGTTTTCCCAAAACAATTGTTTTTATATCAGATACATTATGTTTTCCTATTTTCCAGTCATTTGATTGCGTTATAAAATTTTTTGCTTTCTCATGGCGTAACTGATTTCTGTTTGGTCTGATCTGGTTTTGGGGGATTCCAATTCTTGGGTAAAGTTTTACCACTTCCTTTTTCTAAACTCCTTATTCTCATTCTAATTCTTTTTTACAGAGATTTTTTTTTAATCTCTTCATTTCTTCTAGTTAGTCATATAGTCCTTGTGGAAAATAATTTTTTCCCTTTGAGGTACTGAGTTAGATTTAAGTGGTTGGTGTTTTATTTGGTTCATTCATCCATCTTGCTTTAGTTCCTGAATTAAGGCTTCATTCCAGGACCAGTATCTATCCACCCCTTGCCATGATTTTGAATGGAATATTTAATCGTGCTTGGTCTTGGTCTGAGTCCCTTAGGTTCTTGCAGTGGATTAAATATCAAGTGAATTATTTAGGTTCAGATTACTAGATCTCCCTGGTACCCTTCAACAGTGTGTTAGATACTCAAAAACCTAGGCTGCCCTGGTCTGAGTGTTGCAGCTTTAACATATAGATTAATGCACTATATTACTGAATACTATTACTCCTTGAGGCTACCAAGAGTCTCACCCTGGGAGAATCTGATCATTCTGGAACTTTCTAAGGAGAGTTCTCAACTCTTGCTCCCTTCAGATGCAGAATGTTGCAGACTATAGGTGTCACTAGCAACATCTGGTTGAGCTGGAAGGTTACCCAAAACTGGTGGAAATTATTGTATCTTAAGAAATGGTAAATACAATATCCTCAGAAAAAGTTGTTTGATATATGTGCCAAGATAAACTCAGAAATTATATGGACAAAATTATAAAACACTTTTTATGCAATTAAATCAGATTTAAATAATTGGATAATTGATAAATGAGCAAAAGATAAGAACAGGCACTTTTTGGATGAAAAAATCAAAGCCATATATAGTCCTATGAAAAATGCTCTAAATCACTATTGATTAGAGAGAAATGCTCCAGCCTCAGACATGTAACAATTGCCAACTGTGTGAATTTGGGCAAGCCACTTAACCCCATTGCCTTAAATAAATAAATTTAAAAAAAAAAAAGAAAAATTTTCTATGAAATTAACTGAATATCAAAAAAGTCTGATATTAAACATAGTATTCCACACCAATGGTCCCTTTAGCTCCATTTACAATTAGAAAAATGTAAATTAAAGTAACCTCTAAGGAGGAAGGGAAAGAATGAGCTTTGAAGTTATTTGAGATTAAGATATCTACAAGATGTCCAATAGAAATAGATACAAGACCTGAGGACAGAAGAGAGGTTAGGGCTACCTCAGAGCTGTCATATTGACTAATATGACAGAACAGAAAAAATGACAAATGTTGCAGAGGAGGTGGGAAAGTTGCACTGTTGGTAGAGTTGTAAATTGATCCAACCATATATATTATGGTTTGGATGAGCCAATATAATAAAAATGAAAATTCTACCTAAACTAATCTACTTATTCAGTGTCATCCCCATTAAACTATCAAAAAAATTTTATTGAACTAGAAAAAACAACACAAAATTTGTATGGAAGAACAAAAGGTCAAAAATATCAAAGGAATCTATGAAAAAAATGTAATTGAAGAAATTTTAGTAGTACCAGATCCTAAACTATACTATAAAGCAGTAATTATAAAAACTATCTGATAATGATTAAGAAATAGATTGATTGGGGCGGCTAGGTGGCACAGTGGATAGCCCTGGAGACAGGAGTACCTGAGTTCAAATCCAGCTTCAGATACTTAATAATTACCGAGATGTGTGGCCTTGGGCAAGCCACTTAACCCCATTTGCCTTGCAAAATAAAAACTAAAAAAAAAAATAGATTGGTGAATCAGTGAATAAGGTAGTGAATATATACAGTAGTCAGTGACTATAGTGACCTTGTGTTTAATAAATGTCAAGATTTTGAGATAAGAACTCACTGGGTTGTGGTGGGTTTGTTTTTTTTTTAATTGTTGGATGAAATTAAGTATAGACTGATATCTTGCACTGTTTACCAGGATAAAGTTAAAATGTATACATGACATAGATATAAAGGGGGACAGCATAAGTCAATTATAAAACCTGGAATACATTATCCAGTTTATGGATAAGGGAAGAATTTATGAATAAATAATAAAAAGAGTGCATCATGGGATTAAAATGAATGACTTTGATTACATTAAATTTTAAAGGTTTTGTAAAATAAAACCAATGTAGACAAGATTAGAAAGAAAGCAGAAAAATGGGCTGAGAAGGGAGGGAGTTAGAGTCAGTTTTTCAGATAAAAGGTTCATCTCAATATAGAGAACTGAGTGAAGTTTATATGTCAATACTTTTATTATTATATACTTATATATATATATATATATATATGGCATACCTGCATATTATATAAACTATTCTGTATATTACATTCATACTTATATATATGTAATTATAAATTTATGTCATTACAAATTTTTAGGTCAAATTACAAGTGATTCCCTAATTGATAAATGAGCAAAAGATATGAACAGGCACTTTTTGGATGAAAAAAATCAAAGCCATATGTAGTCCTATGAAGATGCTCTAAATCACTATTGATTAGAGAAATTCTCCAGCCTCAGACACTTAATAATTGCCAACTGTGTGAACTTAGGCAAGCCATTTAACCCCATTGCCTTAAATAGATAAAATTTTTTAAAAAGAAAGAAAAAAGTTCTATGAAATTAACTGAATATCAAAAAAAGTCTGATATTAAACATGGTATTCCACACCAATGGTCCCTTTAGCTCCATTTACAATTAAAGAAATGTAAATTAAAGTAATATCTAAGGAGGAAGGGAAAGAATGAGCTTTGAAGTTATTTGAGTTTAAGATATCTACAAGGCAACTAATTTAAGATGTCCAATAGAAAGAGATACAAGACCTGAGGACAGAAGAGAGGTTAGGGCTAGATAAGTCAATAAGTCAAAGAGAATTATAAGCATAAACATGGTAATTCAATTCATTGGAGATGAGGTTACCAAGTGAATTAGCATAAAGTAAGAAAAGGTCCTAGATAAGAATTTTGAGGGATATCCCATGGTTATTCATCATGTCCTGGATGAAGATCCAGCAAAGGAGACTGAGAAGTTGTAAGTCAAGGGGAGTTCTAGGAGAGAATTGTGTTATGAAAACCTAGAGAAACAAGAGTATCAAGGGGAAGATAATGATCAGCAGTGTCAAGTAATGCAGAAAGGTCAAGTAGAATGAGACCTGAGAAAAGACCACTAGTATTGGCAATTAAGATATCAATGGAAAATTTGGAGAAAGTGCTTTCAGTTGAATGATAAGGTTGAAAATAAAATTGCAGGGAGAGACTGAATGGAAAGAAAATGAAGGCATTGATTATAGATGGTCTTTCTCAAGGAGTTTAGCTACAAAAAGGAGGAGAAATGCAAAACAATAGCTAGTAAGAATAAATGGATTCACCAAGGGTTTTTAAGACATGGGCATGGATTGCAGACAGAGGGAAATATTCAGAAGACAGGAAGAGATTGAGGATGAATGAAAAGGGGTGGCTAGGTGGCACAGTGGATAGAGCACCAGCCCCGGAGTCAAGAGAACCTGAGTTCACATGTGAGCTCAGACATTTAATAATTAAATAGCTGTGTAGCCTTGGGCAAACCACTTAACACCATTGCCTTGCAAAAAAAAAAAAAACTAAAAAAATGAGTGAGAAAATAAGAATGATTGAGAGAGCAATCTGCTGGTGAAGATAAGATGGAATGTATACTTTAGCCTTAACAAAGAATTTCTTCATGTGAGACAGGGAAATATGAGATTATAGCAAAAGGAATCGGAAGGATGGAAAAAGTTAAGAGGGATGAATATTCTCAATTTACTAATGTCCAAATGTATTTTATTTCAACAATATGCCAATCATTCTCCTCCTGATTTTTTCCTCTTCCGCTACCTATCAGTTTTCATAGAGGGTTCTTTATAAGTGACTGTTGAGTGACTGAATGAATAAATGAATGAATGAAATCATCCTTCTTATTGTTCCCATCATTAACTCTTTTTCCCCCTCTATTGAAAAGTCCAATTTGAATGCTTTCAGTGGAGTCCTGGTGACAGAAACCATTCCATAGTTAATTATTTTAAATTATTTTACTTGCTTTGCTCTAAACTTGGCTCATTTTTGAGTGCTTTAAAGTTTATTTGCCTCACAATAACGCTATGAGTAGGAATTATTACTCATGGAAGAGAAACCTGATATCCAAGTATTAAGGTTTTGCTTTCCCATAGTCATACATTAACTAAATAATCTAATGCTGTGATTGAGTGGGTCAAAGTGATTGAGTGTGAATGTTAGTGGGTCAAAGAACAAATCATGGAAGCAATAAATGATTTCATTAGAATGAAATGCAGTACATTGTGGTAATTTTATCTTTAAATATTTACATCAATAAAATTGAGAAAGAACAGATCAATGAATTGGGCATACAATTAAAAAAACTAAAAAAAAGAACAAACTAACCCCCCCCCCCAATTATACAAGTTAGAAATCCCAAAATCAAAGGAGACTAATAAAATTGAAAGCCATTGAACTGATCATTAAAACTGGGAACTCTTTTTTTTGTGGGGGCGGAAAACAAATCATTGGTTAATCTGATTTAAAAAAATAAAACCAAATTACCAGAATTAAAAATGAAAAGTGTGATTATACCATTAATGAAAATGAAATTAAAGCTATTAATAGGAGCTCTTTTGCCCTATTATATAGCAATAAATGTGATAATCTAAGTGAAATGAATGAATATTTACAAAAATATAAATTGCTCAGATTAACAGAAGAGGAAACAGAAAACTTAAATTACCCTGTTTTAAAAAAAGAAGTTAAACAAACCAATGAGCTCCCTAAAAATATTTCCCAAGACCAGATGAATTCACAAGTGAGTTCTACTAAACCTTTAAAGAACAATTCATTCCAATACTATATAAAGTATTTGTAAAAACAGGCAACAAAGGAATCTTACCGAATTCCTTTGATGATACAAATATGTTTCTGATACCTAAACCAGAAGGAGCAAGGACAAAGAAAACTATAAAAACCAATTTCTCTGATGAATATTGATACAAAATGTTTTAAATAAAACACTAGCAAGGACATTATAACAATGTATCACAAAGATCATACATTATAACTAGATAGATTTTATACCAGGAATGTAGGTCTGTTTCAATTATTAGGAAAACCATCAGCATGACCATATCATTAATAAAACCAACAAAAACCATATATTTGTCTCAATAAATTATCCCAAGAGCTTTTGACAAAATATAATTTATTCCAATTAAAAACGCTATAAAACAAAGGAACTAATTGAGCTTTCCTTACCATCAACAAGCATTATCTGTAATGGGGATGACCTAGAAGACTTTCCTATAAGATCAGGACTGAAGTAAGGATGCTTATTTTCATCACCATTATTCAATATTGTATTGGTAATGCAATAAGAAAAGAAAAAGAAATTGAAGAAATTAGAATAGGTAATGATCAACCTAAAGAATCAACTAAAAGTGGGGTAGCTAGGTGGTACAGTGGATAGAGCACTGGTCCTGTAGTCAGGAGGATCTGAGTTCAAATGTGACCTCAGTCACTTAATAATTGCCTGGCAATGTGACCTTGGGCAAGTCACTTAACAACCCACTGCCTTGCAAAAAAAATCAACTAAAAAATTTTAGCAAAGTTCCAAAACATAAAAAAATACAAATTATCAACATTTCAGTATATTACCAACAAAATCAAGAAAAAAGATAAATTCCATTTAAAATAATTGCTGATGATCTAAATACTTGGAAGTCTACCTGTCAACTATATGAATACAATTACAAATCTTTTTTTAGGTGTTTTTTTTTTTGCAAAGCAATGGAGTTAAGTGGCTTGGCCAAGGCCACACAGCTAGGTAATTATTAAATGTCTGAGGTCGCATTTGAACTCAAGTCCTCCTGACTCCAGGGCCAGTGCTCTATCCACTGTGCCACCTAGATGCCCCTTACAAATCATTTTTTCACACATTAAAGACATTTAAACAATCAAAGAAATAGTAATTGCTCGTGGATAGGTCAACCCAATATAATTCTACCTAAAATTATTTATTCAATACCATACCAATTATACCACCAAAAAGTTATATGGCTATTAAAAACTAACAAAATTCATCTGAAACAACAAAAGTATATCAAAGGAATAAATGAAAAAGAATGTGAAGGAAGGTGGCCTAACAGTGCCAGATTTAGAAAGAGTAATCATCAAAATATCTTACTAGCTAAAAAATAGAATGCTGGATCAGTGGAATAGTTTAGGTCCATGATATACAATAATTAATGACCACAGTAACCCAGTGTTTGATAAACCCAAAGATCCAAACTTTTGGGACAAGAACTCACTATTTGACAAAATTGCTGGAGAAAACTAGAAAGCAGTTTAGCAGAAACTAGATATAGATTAACACCTCACAAAAGAGAAAATCCAAAGGGGTACATGATATAGTCAGAAAGGGTTTTTCAGAAGCAAATGAGGGGAGCCTGGAATGTTTTACCCATCAGATCTATGAAAAAGGAAAAAAAAATTATGACCAAGCAAAGGATAGAATCACAAGATGAAAAAGGGATAATTTTTATTACATTAAATTTTTTTGAATTATAAAGATTTTATTTATTTTGAGTTTTGCAATTTTTTCCCCTAATTTTATTTCCCTCCCCCCACCTCCCACAGAAGGCAATTTGCCAGTGGTATACATTGAAACAATTTGAATGTGATGAAAGAGAAATTATATCCTTAAGGAAGAAACATAAAGTATAAGAGATAGCAAGATCAGACAATAAGATATCAGGTTTTTTTTTCTAAATTAAAAGTAATAGTCCTTGGTCTTTGTTCAAACTCCACAGCTACTTATCTGGATACAGATGGCACTCTCCTTTGCAGACAGCCCCAAATTGCTCCCGATTGTTGCACTGATGGAATGAGCAAGCCCTTCAAAGTTGATCATCACCCCCATGTTGCTGTTAGGGTGTACAATGTTCTGGTTCTGCTCATCTCACTCAGCATCAGTTCATGAAAATCACTCCAGGCTTCCCTGAATTTCCATCCCTCCTGGTTTCTAATAGAACAATAGTGTTCCATGACATACACAAACCACAGTTTGCTAAGCCATTCCCCAAATGAAGGACATTTACTTGATTTCCAGTTCTTTGCCACCACAAACAGGGCTGCTATGAATATTTTTATACAAGAGATGTTTTTACCCTTTTTCATCATCTCTTCAGGGTATAGATGCAGTAGTGGCATATTGCTGGGATCAAAGGGTATGCACAGTTTTGTTGCCCTTTGGACATAGTTCCAAATTGCTCTCCAGAAAGGTTGAATGAGTTCACAGCTCCACTAACAATGATTACATTAAATTTAAAAAGGTTTTGCATAAACAAAAACAATCTAAAAGATTAGATTAAAAGGAAAACCAGGATAAAAATTTTTTACAAGTTCTCAAATATAGAGAGAATAGAGTTAAATGTATAAGTATATGTCATTGGGGCAGCTAGGTGGTGCAGTAGATAGAGCACCGGCCCTGGAGTCAGGAGTACCTGAGTTCAAATCTGACCTCAGACACTTAATAATTACCTGTGTGGCCTTGGGCAAGACACTTAACCCCATTGCCTTGCAAAAACCTAAAAAAAAAATAAGTATATGTCATTCTATTTACAAATGGTCAAAAGATATGACCAGGCAATTTTCAGAAGAAAAAATCAAAGATATAGATATACATATATGGATATAGATATACATATTTACACACACACACACACACATATACATACATATGGTTATAGTTATATAAAAAATGCTCTGTCAATATTTACTAGAGAAATGCCAATTAAAGCATTTTCCAGGTATTATATCATACTCAACAAATTGAATAATATGACAGAAAAGGAAAATAACAAATCTTAGAAGGAATGTGGAAAAATTGAGAATACACTGTTAAGGACAGTTAGATGCAACAATGGAAAGAGTACTACTATCCATACACTATCTAACTGTACGACCCTGCAAAAGTCATTTTAACCCTGTTTGCCTCAGTTTCTCACTTCTAAAATGAGCTAGAGAAGAAAATGGCTAAAAACTTCAATATCTTTGCAAAGAAAACCCAAAATAGGGTCACAAAGTGTTGATCATGAGTAAAATGGCCCAACAAGAAAAACAATGATTCATTATAACTGGAATTATGAACAAATTCATTTTGGAGAACAATTTGGAACTATGCTGAAAGCTATAAAACATGTATGTCCTTTGACTCAGAAATACCACTACTAGATTTGTATCCCAAGGAGATCAAAGAAAAAGGGAAAAGACCTATATATACAAAATATTCATAACAAATAATATTTGTGGTAATAAAGAATTGAAAATGGAGGAAAATACCCATCAATTGGGGAATGACTGAACAATTTGTGGTATATGATTGTATTGGAACATAATTATATTGGATTGATTCTATTCTGTTCTAATAATGATGTCATAATAGTATAGAGAACACTAATTATGTAGTATATTATAATAAATGCATTATAATCATATTATATATAATCATACTGTTATAGAATACTATTGTGCTATAAAACAGGATGATTTCAGAAAAACCTGGATTGACATATATGATACTGGTGCAAGGTGAATTTAGCAGAGCCAGAAGAACATAGTAAAAGC
The DNA here is from genome assembly GCF_037893015.1 of Macrotis lagotis. Lineage (NCBI taxonomy): Eukaryota > Metazoa > Chordata > Mammalia > Peramelemorphia > Peramelidae > Macrotis > Macrotis lagotis. The sequence continues at coordinate 436,400,787 of NC_133658.1, read as the reverse complement.
AATATTGTATATTGATTAACGGTGAATGACTTAACTATTCAAATCAATAAAATAATCCAAGATGTTCTCAAAGGACTTATAATGAAAATGCTATCCATCTCTAGTGAAAGAACTCTTGCAGTCTGAATGCACATTGAAGCTTATTTTTTCCATTTAATTTTCTTGTTTTGTTTTTTTTTTCAACTTGACTAGTATTGAAATATTTTGTAGAATTGTACATATATAATTGGTATCACATTTCTTGCCTTCACAATTGTTGGGGAAGGCTGAGAGGGAGGAAGAGAATTCAGAAATTGAAAAATGTTTAAATGAATGCTAAAAAATAAATAATAATAATTTTAAACAAATTAAAAAAATAAAAGGATCCAAGTAACTTGTTTTTAAAGTGGGACAACAAAAAACCAAGGATAGAATACTTGGCTTTTCCATTACAGAACCCCTTCCAGGTTGCTACTGAACCATTAATGTCTAATCTTTACCCCTCCAAAGTGTTTTTTATCATAATCATCATCATCATCATCATAGATAATATATTCAAAGTTCTTACTTTGTGCCAGGCTAAATTATTATCTGTACTTATTATATTGTTAATATATTATGTGGGCATACAGTTATTATTTCATTTGATCCTTACAACAATCCTAAGAGATAGGATTCATTATTATTATTATTATTATTATTATTATTATTATTATTATTATTATTGTCCCTATTTTACAGATGAGGAAACTGAGGCAAATACATTACATGACTTGCTCAGAGTCACATAGATAGTGTCCGAGGTCAGACTGAACTCAGATCTTCCTGACTCTAAAGCTAGCATTCTATCCACCATTGCCACCTCACCACCCAAATATTTGTACTATAATTCAAGATATGTATAAAAATAATACAAGAGATTTTGTCAAATAGTTGACTAAAATACAGGTAAATTATGCCTATAGCAATCTCCTCATGTATTTAGTTTCCTTGTCAAAAAATGAAATCAGTTTGGTATAGTCTATTTTTGATGAAATCATGTGATCTCTTTGTGATCATGCTTCTATGACTAGATATGCATGTCATCCATTTAATATGTACCAGAATTTTTTCTAGAAATTGCAATCAAATTTACTAGCCTACAGTTCTTTAAAGAAAAAAAAATACTTAAATATTTGCTCTCTTATCTAGTCCTCAGGCAACTTTCCTGTTTTTTGCCAATTTTCAAATGTCATACAGTGTGGTTTATTTTATATTATTACAATAATCTTGTTGTGAGAGTAAACCTTAAAACCCCTCCCCCCCCAAAAGATACAGAAACCTCAAGAACAGTGAGAGGGAAAAAAAGTGTGCTTCAGTCTGTGTTCAAATTCCAATGGCTCTGTCTCTGGGATGAGTTGCCTTCTTTATCATAAGTCCATCAGAGAAGTTGCTTCAATATTTTTCCCACAGTTGCTATTACTAGCTATATTTACCTCCACTCTATTCCTCCCCACTCTTATTTATTCTGTTCTCTCTTTCCTTTCACTCTGTCCCTGCTCAGAATTGTGTTTCCCATGATCTTCCCTCTCTTCTATCCCCTCCTTTCCCTTCCTCTCCCACTATTCCCCTTTATCCCATCCCTTTCTTCTCATTTTTAACTAGGGTAAGATAGATTTCTATATCCTATTAAGTATGTGTGTTATTTCCTCTCTGAGCCATGATTGATAAGAATTAAGGCTCATTCATTCCCCCTCACCGTCCCCTGTTCCACTCCAATGCAAAAGCTTTTTCTTGACTCTTTTATGTGAAATATCTTAGCCCCTTCTTCCTTTCCTTTCCCTTCCTCTCATTACTTTTCTTTATCGCCAATTGACTCCATCTTTATACCATATTATATCATATTCAATTCTGTGCCCTAACTATAAATGTTCCTTCTAACTTTTCTTACAAATGAGAAGGTTCATATGAGTTATCAGTATCTTCTTCCCATGCCAGAATACAAACAGTTCAACCTCATTTATTGGTCCTTCTCATCCACCCTCTCTATGCTTCACCTGAGTTCTTGTATTGGAGATCAAACTTTCTGTTCAGCTCTGGTCATTTCAATAGGAAAGTCTGAAACTTCCCTGTTTTATTGAAAGTTCATCTTTTCCCCTGAAAGAGGATGTTCATTTTTGCTGGGTAGTTGATTCTCAGCTGTAAACCAATTTCTTTTGCCTTCCAGAATATCATATTCCAAGCCCTACAAGCCCTTAATATAGATGCCACCAAATCCTGTATAATACTGACTATAGAGACATGGTAGTTAAATTGTTTGTTTCTGGCAGATTTTAGTATTTTCTCATTGATTTGGGAGTTTTGGAATTTAGCTATAATATTCCTGGGAGTTTTTCTTTTGGGATCTTTTTCAGGAGGTGATCAGTGAATTCCCTCAATTTCCATTTTACCCTCTGCTTCTAGGATCTCAGGGCAATTTTGCTGTATTATTTCTTGAAAAATGAAGTCTAATAGCATGGAAACAATGTAAAGACTAACAGACTGCCTTCCATGGGGGTGGGGGGAGGGAAGTGAGATTAGGGGGAAAGTTGTAAAATTCAAAATTAAATTAATTAAAAAGGTTTTAAAAAAAAGAAAGAAAAATGAAGTCTTGGCTCTTTTCCTGGTCATGACTTTCAGATAGCCCAATAATTTTTTAATTATCTATCCTGGATCTGTTTTCAAGGTCAATTTATTTTCCAGTGAGATATTTCACCTTTTCTCCTAATTTCGGTTCCTTTGGTATTGTTTTATTACTTCTTGATTTCTCACAAAATCATCAGCTTCCTTTAGGTCCTACATTTGAAGGAGTTACACAGAGCTTTTTGTAATCTTCTTTTCCAGCTGGCCAGTTCTGCTTTTTAAAGTATTCTTCTCTTTATTTGCCTTTTGGGCTGCTTTTCACATTTGACCTATACTGGTTTTTAACATATTTTTATTCAGTATTTTTTTGTATTTCTTTCACCAAGCTGCTGACTTAGTTTTCATGATTTATCTGCATCACTCTCATTTCTCTGCCAATTTTTCCTCTACCTCTCTTAATTGCTTTTCAAAGTCTTTTTTGAGCTCTTCTATTGTCTGAGCCCATTTTCTATTTCTTTTAGAGGCTTTGGATACAGAAATTTCAACTTTGTCATCTTCTGAGTGTAAATTTTGATCCTCCATAGGACCAAAGCAATTTTCTATGTTCAGATTCTTCTTTTTCTGTTGTTTGCTCATTTCTTCGGCCTGTGACTGATTTACCACACTTCCAAGGTTTTGTGGGTTTTGGGGACACCCCACAGGGACCTTAATTTCTCCAAGGAATTAAGCCTCCTGAGAGGTTCTGACTGCTCTCTTGCCTGTGGATGATCACAGGCCTTCCCCTCTGCCATGGAGCTGTGAGGAGGGTCCCTGCTTGGCTATGGTAGTATAGGGGCCCAAACTGCAAATTAGAGCTGAGTGTGGGCATACAGCAGAGTCCTGTCCCAGGGAGAGCAGAGAGTCCTCTTCACTCTCCACTACCCTCCTTACCATCTCTGGGCTGGGAATTCTGGAAGTGCTGGGTGGCTTCATGGATTCCACTGCAAATTCTCACTGCAGGGCTGCTCTGAGGCCAGCGCTCTGCTCTGCTCTCACTCTAGTGTGGCAAGCTCTCTCACCACCCCCTTCAAGCTATCCTAAATGATCCCTGGGCCAAGAAATCTGGAAACCACCTCCTTCGCCAGGGACCCAGGCACCCCATGGCCTGTTCCTGGAAAGCTGGAGCTGGTTTTCTCCAGCCCTGCTACTCTGCACTGTGGCTGCCTTGAAGCTTTTTCCAACCCTAGGTCTGGTGAAACAGACCTTTCCTGAGGAACTTCTAAGTTATCTTGGATTGGGAAATTGTATCACTCAGTCTTTCTGTGGTTTCTACCCCTCTAAATTTTGGTTAGAGTCATAATTTCATGGTTTTTGGAGTTTTGGGGGAATGAGTTGCTGGGAATTCCTGGCTTTACACCGCCATCTTGGCTCTGCCCCACCCCCAATATCATTCATTGCAGCTCAGCAATTGTATCTACAGTTTCTTCTTTTATCCTGGTTTGTGGTTCAACTGGGTTTGGTGAATCATAGAAGGTAGTTAGGTGGTCTATCTCTCTGCATATCTTGGATATAGGTTCCCTATTTTCCCCATTTTTATTATCTTTTTCAGTCCAAAGATTTTTTTCTATGACAGAGAAAATGAAATGAGAGTTTGAGAATTTTGTCTTCTCTCCATCCTCAGTTGTCATTATCTTATTCACCCTAAATGTTTTATTATTTCTTTGATCCATCTCTTTTATACAATATTGATAGGCTTATAGTTCCATCCTAGATAGGACCCACCTACAAAGAGAAAACTCAAGGCTGCTGAATAGGCAAGTAACCCCCTCAGTCTCTTTCCTGACCTCTGCCCAAGGTGTGTGGCACAGCCATGATATTGAATCCATATCAGAAAAAAAAATCTTATCAGGGAACCATGAGGACTTTATACCTTGTCTAGGGCTATCTCTGCATCAATTTTCATTCTCTTATGTTCATCAGAAGGAGATACTATTTAATTACAGTTACAAAGTACCTATTGAGTTGATTAATCAAGACTGTACCAGAAGCTCTGGGCACTTGTTGGTTTTGAATTTCAAAAACTGGTCTAATATGGCACTTCCTTGTTCATCAATTTATTTTTAATTATTGTCTTTTGCTTTCAAAAATACATAAATTTTCTTGGAAAATAATTTAAGTTTGAAGTCCTCTATCTTTTCCATTTGCTTATCAGTGGTTTGTTTAAATAAAAGCAATTTCTTATCAACTACTTATAAAATTCTCCTATAATTATGACATTTAACAATAATGTATCAGAGTCAGTTGAATTCTATTGATTTAATCCTATTAATTCTATTGATTTAAAATCTATCCATTATTTTGCAGCATTTCTGGAATACCTCAGTATATAATTTCCTGCAATACAGTGGTCAGATTATTTTCTTTTTTTTCAAGCAGTTAAGTGATTCTAAATTTTCTCTCTTTGCTCTTTTCTCTAGATTTTCCATTTTTGTCCACATTTTTTCTAAATCCCTTTTCAGTTAAATAATTTATTGGACTTGCTTTTGTTTTCCTTTGTTTCTCTAGACTGACCTCTAGTAACAATTGGTTTTTATCCAATCTATTTTTGTTTATATTTTCAATGAATATTTTAAAATTATTGTTTCATCATCTTGTCCTGTTTCCTTATTTGCACTCAGCTCATTTATTTAATTTTATTGTATTTTTTGCTAATTTTCTTTTTTTGTTGTTGTTGTTTTGCAAGGCAATAGGGTTAAGTGACTTGCCCAAGGACACACAGCTAGGTTATTAAGTGTCTGAAGTGTTCGAACTCAGGTACTCCTGACTCCAGGGCCAGTGCTCTATCCACTGCGCCACCTAGCTGCCCCATGCTACTTTTCTCAAATCCTTAAGGGGGAAGGGGGAAGAAAGGAGAAGAGAGGAGGAAGGGAGAGAAGGAAAAAAGGAAGGAAGGAAGGAAGGAAGGAAGGAAGGAAGGAAGGAAGGAAGGAAGGAAGGAAGGAAGGAAGGAAGGAAGGAAGATTGGGAGGGAGAGAGGGAAGGAGGGAGGAGTCAAGAAGAGAAAATTCTTCTTTGGCTTGCTTGTTTTCTTGAATGCTTTTTTTTAAAATTAATTTTGAGAATTTCTTTTTTTAAAAGTTTTTTGGTTTTTGCAAGGTAATGAGGTTAAGTGACTTGCCCAAGTTCACACAGTCAGGTAATTATTAAGTATACAAGGCTGGATATGAACTCAAGTCCTCCTGACTGCAGAGCCAGTGCTCTATCCACTGCACCACCCAGCTGCTCCAAGTATTTCTTTTGAGAAAATATTAGATTGCTTTTGAATATTGAGGAGATTTCTTTCTTTTGGCAAAATTATTTGTAATCTCTCATGCCAGTGTCTCTGTCAGTTAATTCTTTTGAAGAAACTATGAATGAATGAAGGTTTGCAGCTGATAAACAAAGGTTCTTTCCTATTATGCCATCTAATTTTTTGCTCTTCTCATACAAGGAATCACATACTACCAGAGACTATTCTCAGTAGATCAGTCATTAGTTTACTTCGATTTTTTTATGGCCCTGGCATTGGTTCACTTGGAAGGTTCATGTATTAGACAGATTTCTGTACCAGTGAAAAAAGGTATAATAAGTATAGAAAGTACTCACTCAAAGTCAGGCCTAACCACTCCATTCTGCATATTGGTTTTTAGCAGCGGGGTTAGTGAGAAGTCCTCGTGTCAGGTGGAATTGATAGGATACATCAATTTTCATTTCTCCACTAAAACCTATAGTTCTTTATAATATATACATATATATGTGTTGCATACACAGACACACACATATGAATATTATTATGATAATCCTTTATTTGGGGCAGTTAGGTGGCACAGTGGATAGAACACTGGACTTGGAATCAGAATGATTCCTCAAGCCTCAGACAATTATTGACTTTGTGATCCTGGGCAAGTCTCTTAATCCTATTTACCTCATTTCCGCATCTATAAAATGAACTGGGAAAGGAAATAACAAAGCACTCCAGAGACTTTGTCAAGAAAAACCCAACATGGGAACACAGCTGAAATGACTAAACAACAAATCCCTAATCAAAAGATGAAATAAAAGTGAGACTCAAAGAAAAAAGTGATTTTCCCATAGTTACACAGTAAATATCACAGGTGGAATTTGAAATTAGGTCTTCCGGACTCCACTTTCATGATTCTGCCCACTGCTCTACATTATCTCAACACTATAGGAAAGCAATGTTGAGATGAGAATTACATAGAGCAAGTTAAAAAGATGTTTCTATGAAGTGGAGACTTAAAATAAATTGTGAAGTTTAGTTAAAATTTTTCTTTTTAAGACCATGCTTTAAAAACCTGGAACAGGATTTTGTTCTACTCTATCAAAAGACATCACAAATATGACCTCCCAACACAGAATGAGAAAGAACATTCTCTTCACATTACTACTATGATAATGAGAATTTTGCTCTTTGTCTCAACCTCTATCATGAAGTTTCATGATTGGGTAACCTTTCTTAGTCTAGCCTCCCCATTATAGAATGTTCCATTTCCCTATCATTCTTAATGTCTTTTATCCCTGAAAAGTTCAAAAGTAACCAGAATTTCACATTAATGAACCATTGAAACGTATCATATGTTGTCCTTGATGCAAGATTTTCTCCTTAGGCAAAGAAGGTAGAGTAAAATGTGTGTGGCAATCTCAGCCTGGGAAGCAAGGAATCTCAAGTGGGAGCAAGGAACATTTGAACTGGCTTTGGAAGGTGAAGGGGATGACACACAGGTATTCTTGAGTGTAACTCCAATTGGGAAGAATCTCAAACCAAAATCTTTGAAGAGAAATTAGATGGAAGAATAATAACAATAGTAATTTCTAAATTTGGGTCACTAGATGAATCGAAAGTCCTACCTGGAATCAATCAGGAGAATGGAGTTCAAAGGTGACTTCAGGTTCTGCCTAGTTGTGTGACCCTGGGCAAGTCACTTTACCCTGTCTGCCTCAATTTCCTCATCTAAAAACAAGTTGGGAAAGGAAATGACAAGACCACTTGAATATCTTTGCTAAGAAAATCTCACAGGAGGGTTTGAAGATTTGGGCACAGCTGAAAAATGACCAAAGTTTCTACATTGCTTTGCAAAGCACTTTACATGTATCATATTATGTTATTCTTTAAATAACCCTGTGAGGTCAGCCCCATTTTACCACCAAGAAGACAGAGGCTCAGAGAAGTTAACTGACTCACTTATGAACACATAGCTAGTATCAGGGTCAGGATTTCAACTCATGTCTCTTCTGACTCCAAGTCTAGAGAATTCTTCTATACTATGGTACCCCAGCACAAGGGAAGATTGAAGGAAAAGGGAATATGCATTTATAAAAGACCTGTTATGTCTCAGATAGTATACTAACTGCTTTACAAATATCATCTCATTTGATTCTCATAGTATCCATTCAAGATAGATGTTATTATTCTCTTCATTTTATTGATGAAGAAACTGAGTCAAATAGATATTAAGTGACTTGTCCAGGGTCACACCACTAGGAAGCATCTGAGGCTGGATTTGAACTCGTCTTCTTGACTCCAAGATTTGTCTGTGTATTGTGCACTGTGCTACCTAACTGCCTGCATTGGGTATTTATTTTTAACCCCCAAATTTCCCCTACCTGATTGTCAGAACCAATGACAGGAATCACTTATTCCCTTGAAGTGGGGGAAAATGGAAATCTTTATGGCTTGAAACATGTCTAAATCACTGAAGAATATAAGCACTTATATTTTTTTATTTTTTTTTAGGGACCATGAATCTCTGGCTTTTATGTTTTTCAACTCTGCTGAACTTTGCATAATGAGCAATTTCTCCTGGCTGAAGAAGAGCCCTCCATTAAGGTTCTCAGCAGTAGGGTCAATCCCCTAATCTTTAGTACCTTAATTTTATCAGTTTGAACAGCAGTTCCCAGGTCCTTGACTTCTGGCCAAGGTCCCCAAATAAGAGTTTCCCACTTACTATCTCACTGCTGCATGTTAGCATGAGACATAGAGTTTGGGAGATTTTCGACTTCAGTGGCATCTCCCTCAAGTGGGATTGGAGGAGAGCTAGGGAATAATAGTGGGACTACTACTGGCTACTTCTTAAGGGAATATGTGGGCAGCTAAATCCAAAAATTCCCATCCTGCCAGGAATAAACATATCTCAAACCAGGCATTTCATCCTTAGCCCAGATCAAATTGATACCTGAGACCAGCAAAGAGCCTCAAGCATGTTGTGATGACTCTTCCCTGGTTATTTGGAAACAGGAGATAGGGTGGAATCAATAACTGGGCAAGATACTCAATGACTGAATACTGGAACAATTTCCAGACAAATAGGGAAGACTTCTAGAAAACTTAATTCCAAAGGCCTCTAAGAAAGGTGGAGGTTCATTTCTAGATATGTCACAGGCTAAATTGAACCAGCTTTTTGTTCTGTTGGGTGTCACTGCTGGGGGTATTGCTTTAACCCTTAAAGCCCTGAATGAATTCATAGCATACATTGAGCTTAACCTAACCTCCTTTCAGGTACATCAGGATTTTAGGGGACACGACTCTTGCCTGGGCTATTAGTGAACAGAGTATTCCTAAAGAACTAAACCTTCAGGTCAGACATAGACTATAATACCCTAGTTCACTTTCTAAGCAGACAGACTTCACTTGGGCCTTGCATCCTTACTGACCTGCATTTCTTGTCCTGTTAGCACCAGATTTCACAACATATCCAGTCACCTTATATGACCCAAAAAAGTCCTTTTACCTTAGTCCTACTGCTAGAGGACAAACAAAGGTTAGAGGAGGAAATGATTATTTGAAAAGAATTTTGAGAGCTCCATGAAGAAAGCATTAAGAAGGAGGAAACACAATTGTTAATATCACTATACAAAGAGATTAAAGAATAGACGTCTGGCATCTCCTCTTTTAAAAAACACTTGCTGCAGACAAAGGACCACAGTTTAAAAGCAACATGCAATCAAAATCTATCCTTCCATCCTTTGATGAGGACAGCTTACTTGAAGGGAGTGTGCTGAGCACTTGCTATCTATACTCACCACAAATTGTTGCTGTTGTTTAAGGTAGGAACCCTCAGAATGCTTCTGAGTAATGCTTTGAGTCTGAATTGCCCTTTTAGTTACCATTTCACTCTTTATTCTGTCTGCCCCATTCTTTCTGCCTCCCACAATTGCTTCCCACATTTCATTCCTTAGCAGTTTATGGGAGTGTCAGGACCCATGTAATATAATCCAGTCAAATCTATATTATGCAGGTGAATGATTTGCTCCCAATCCCCTACAATCTAGAAGAAAGGAGTTATAGATGTATATGTTCTCCTCTGAGGAGAGGACAGACATTTCGGGATCCCTGCATTTAAGAAGAGAGAACTCTCACAACACCTCATAGCCTTCTCCAGTGCTTATCTTAAATTTTCCTGGGTCTCTGGTTCCATTTGTTCCACCAAAAATGTCCAACATTTTTGGACTTGAAACTTTTTACTGAAAAGATCTTAGCACTGTTTCTCTGAATTCCTCTAAAATCCTCTAAGACCTTGAAAATTTGTTGGGAAATTCCACCACAGAGTGCAAAATATTTTGGTAAACTTAAGTATACAGCCTCAGAGGCAGTAAGGTCAGCTTAGTAGAGTTGTTGTTCAGTCATTCCAGTCAAGTCTGAGTTTTCTTGTGACCCCATTTCTTGGCAAAGATACTGGAATGGTTTACTGGTTTCTTCTCCAGCTCATTTTACAGATGAGAAAATTGAGACAAACAAGGGTTAAGTAATTTGTTCAAGGTCACACTACTAAAAAATTTCTTTGAACTCAGGAAGATGAACCTTTCTGACCCCAGGCCTGGCACTATATCTATTGTGCCATCTGGTTGTCCTTATTAAATATTGATTGTCTAAATGAATGACAACAGCCAAATTGGACAAGTTCTGACTGAGAGATGAGGAAAGATTCATTCTTGGTGCCCAGAGGGAAAGCTAGTATAAATTTCTTGACTTATGATGTCAGGATCTCGAGCCAAAAGGTATTTTGGGTTGTTCAGCCACTTTTCAGTCCTGTTCAATTTTTCCATGAACCCATTTGGCTTTTTCTTAGAATTGTTTACCATTCCTTCTCTAGTTAATTTAAAGATGAAGAAACTGAGGCAGCCAGGATTATGTGACTTGCCCAGGGTCACCCAGCTAGTGTCTGAGGTCAGATTTGAACACATTAAAATGACTCTACTTTAAGCCTGGTACTCTCCTCTGTGTCACTAAGCTGCCCTGAAAGGTATATTAGAAGATTACCTGATTCAGTCTCATTTTTCAGATGACTAAAATAAGACCTAGTTAAGTGATTTGCCCCAGATGACACAGGCAAGAGCTAGGATCCTTTCCCTCCAGATTTCCAGTACACAATATTGTCTTGTCACAGGCTAGTTCAGATTGTCATGCTCTAAGCCATGTAACTATAACTGTAAGCCAGCTGTAACTTTTTTTTTAAAAGAATCAACAGAGCATTTTGAAGTCATTCATGTAAATGTTCTTGAAATCAAAAACTGTTGTTGTAGCAGCCACAATAACAATAAACAGAAACTGTGTTGAGAATGAGAGCTGAGATACTTTGGGCAAAGGCTGAAAAATATGATTTTCATTTGCCAGTTCTTGGCCATGACTGCCAAGAACCCAATCCATACTGGCCACTTGGGGTTTCCTGGTGGCAAAGATGGAAGGAGCACATGCAGATACAGGCCTTGTTAGAACTACAAGCTTGGGGGCCAAGATTGCAGGGTGGAGGCAAAGCTATGGAATCCTGATTTTGGCTGCTCCCAGGCCAGTCTCTTCATCTCAAGTGCATGAGACGTTTTTGAACTGATTTTTTTCCTACATTTCCTTTTCTACTGTAGGAAAAGATTAACCTTCCATCCACAGAACGCTTTATCTAAAGGCTCTGTTGCCTGGGTGCTCCTCTTTCCATCATTTCCCCCAATTTGGGGAGGAAAAAAGCTTCTTTTGGGGGGTAGATAGAGAAAAGGAACACTGAATTTGGAGTCAGTGGACTTAGGATGAAACTGTGGCTCTATTACTTACCATAATTGCATCTGGGGTAAGTCATTTAACCTATTTGAATTGAAGAATTTTTTTTAAATTTTCTCATGCTTCTGTTTCCACATCTGTGAAGTAAGGTGTTTGGGATTATCTAATCTCCTAGGTTTCTTCTAATTCTAAATCTGTGGTCCTTTTGCTGAGAAGTTGGAAAGCATGAAATTTTGAAAGCAGTTTAAAGTTCAATTTTTTGGCAGGACTTTGTGCAAATTTAAGACTTACAAAGTATATGAAAGGATAGAATAACAGACTTGTTTACCGATTCCCAGAATAATTCCATCTATAGCTTCCAAGTTGTGATTGAGAATTTGGGGACAATTAACAGAATCTATTAGGAATTAACCTTTGCGACAAAGTATATTCTCTAACTGCAATAGGCAACTGTAACAAGAACAAGACACAAAAGAAAGCTAATGATAAGATCTTTGACCTGGAAATTATTGTTGGTTAAAAAAAGCAAAAAAAAAAAAACCTCATAAAGTCCATTTACAAAGGAACATGGTTCCTCTGAGTGAAAGGTTCACTTCTAGTTGGGTAAATCAGTTAGGAAGTAGCTTTATTAATTTAAAGGGAAAAAAAATCTAAAACAGAGTGGAGGATAGTACTTGAGTTGAGTCTTGAACAGAGCTGGGAATTCCAAAAGAGCAGATCGAGGAGGGAGAGTATCGTAGTCATAGTGAACAACCTAAGTATATAAAGGCAGAGAGGTTAAAGAATTTTTTTAAATCACACATGGGAAAAAAATTAAAATGAAATACTAAAAATTTTTTAAATTTAATTTAAAAATTCATGCATGGGGAATAGCAAGTTTGGCTGGTTGATAGAATGAAATGGACATCAACAACTCCATTCCTTCTAATGAAATAGAGGACCACAGGTCTTCTCTGAGCGAATGCCTTCTAAGACCTGACCATCCATCACTAGAATGTCCTCAGGATTTGTGGGCCATCTGCCCTCCATTTTAAGGAGGAGGTCCAGACCAGCCTGAGTTCATTCATCTTCAAGCTGTACTCTTGATTCACTCAATTTGTTCTACCATTCCTCCCCCCCAAAAAATTTATCTCTCTTCTCCTTTTCAAATTCATTTTATGTGTCTTGCCTCATTAGAATGTTAGCTCCTTGAAGGCAGGAACTGTTTTTCTGTTTATATTTATAACCCTGGCACATGGCAAGTGAATTTTTAATAAATGCTTGTTGATTGGACTTAAATTGAACTTTCTTTTATGGGTTTGCCACCCCCAATTAGAGTGGGTGCTCTGAGGTTGCTAGATGATGCAGTGGATAAAATGCTGATTTTAGAATCCAGGAGACCTGAGTTCAAATTTATTCTCAGACACTTACTCACTGTGTGTTCCTGGAAAAATCACTTAGCCTCTGTTTCTTCAGTCATAAAATAGGAAGAATAATATGCTATTATTGTGAGGATTATAAAAGTGAAAATTTATTTTGATCTTTTTAAGACAAACTGGCATACTATCCCATGCCAGGTAAGGCAAAATACCTGACCCTTATAATTTTACCCTTCACCTGCATTCTTAAGAAGTTTGCCTAAAAGTCAAACTTTTGTCTTGTAATTTTCTCCATCCTTTACTCGGGTAACTGAGGTATGTAGTGTGTTCAAGGAGGACTAGCACCTCTAGCTTAAAGGCTTGCAGAGCCTTTTTCATGGCTGCTTCTTCACCTTTGGTGTCCACTCAACTTTCTTTCAGTCATCTGAGGCTTCAAAAAGCTGTAGCATTCACAGCAGCCGTCTATACAGGTAAATTATCTAGACAGACAGGCTAAAACAGGTTTAGCATAATTGATGATCCTTAGATGAGTTCGTTAAGGGAGTGTCTACCTTAACTATGCAAAAACTTCCCCTGGGAGAATGGGTGAATGAGAAAAATATGTTCCAGCAGCCATGAATGCAACTGAAGCAGGCCCAGTGGAGAGCTTAGAGCTTAGTCAGACATTAGAGATACCAAGGTCATTCACTATTCTGGATAACCACTAGGCATCTTGACTTTTGTCTTGCCACGGGACTTCAATGACTCTGGAAGACTCAGACAGAGGACTTTATACAACTCTGCTTCATTTAAATCCAATTCATGTGCAAGTTCAAAATTGTCATGTCACTAGTCCTCTTCAAAAAAGAAAGATAAACACTCCAATAACCTCTGGTCATTTAAATCTCTATTCTCTCCTTTTAGTTTATATCTCCACCCTGATTCAATTCATACATACAGGCACAGACGTGCGTGCATGTGCGAATGAGCATGCACACACTCACACTATTGGCCAGGAGTAAACTTTTTTTTTAAGAAAAGTTTATTCAATTTAATTAGGCCAATTTATGTAATTTTAGCTATTCTTATTTTTGTCAGGGAAGGTTTCTATGGAGGGAGGGAAGTCATTGAGAAGTACTATTGATTTTTTAAACCTTCTTATAGACTACACTCATGTTTAGAGACTAATTCTATCCCATAACACCCATTGTCTGCAGACTAATCCTATCATTTCAAGATTATTCCTGACTCCCAAAGAATTAAGAGGGAGGACCTGAGGTAACTTTTAACCCACCTCCTCATTGAAATGTCTACCAATTGGGATTGTCTTACCTTTGCCAGGGGAGGTCCGACTAATGTTCTGTCAGGTCAATCAGAAAGAACAAAACTGGGTTTAAAGTCTTTTTACCCTATTGGTCCTCATTCTAGATCTTGGGTCATTGAAAGAGACCATTGACCCAACTTAGTGGTTATTGCTAACCTAATTGATCATGTTCAAGTGGCTCACTTTATTAACAGCTAAACAGGTCACTGTTAATAATCTGCTACCCTGGAGAAAATCAAACCTCAATCTCATTTTACTTGACATAGGATCAAAAGAGATTATAATTGTAAAAGTACCTAGCCCAGGGCCTGCTCATAGTAGAGGTTATCTTGTTCTCTTCTCTCCCTCTTTGGGTACAGATTCTGCCTGGTTTTTATTATTATTATTTGTATCACTAGCACTTAGTAAAATGGTTGACACATAGCACTCAATGAATGATTTTATTCTTCCCATGAATTATGAAATTGATCTGAAAAAAATGCTTAGGAACATTCAAAGATTTCAAAACTGATCAATGCCATAACCAATAGTGATTTCAGAGGGTTTAGGATGAAATGCACCTGCCAAATCTACAGAGAAGTGGTAAACTATTGGCCAGAAGTAAACATATTTTTTTAGAAAAGTTTATTCAATGTAATTAGACCAATTTATTTAATTCAACTATTCTTATTTTTGTCAGGGAAATTTCCTAGGGAGGAAGGGAAGCCATTGGGAAGTAACACTGATTTTTTTTAAAAAAGAATGTGAGATTTAAAAAGGGCGTTAAATACAACATAAGAGTTTGTCTTATATCCTAGGAGCACAAGGGAACCAATGAAGCTTTTTGAGCAGGAGAGTGATATGGTCAAGTCTATGCTTTAGAAATATCAATTTAGCATTTGTGTGAAGGATGGATTTAAGTGAGAAGAGACTGGATGCATAAATATCAATTATGACAAGAGGTGATAAGGGTGTGCTTGAATAATCCTCTTTAAAGTATTTGGCAAGGGGCAACTAGGTGGTGCAGTGGATAGAGTACCAGCCATGGAGTCAGTAGGACCTGAGTTCAAATCCAGACTCAGATACTTAATAATTACCTAGCTGTGTGATCTTGGGCAAGTCACTTAACCCCATTGCCTTGCAAAAACCAAAAAAATAAAATAAAATAAAGCATTTGGCAGTACATAATCAAGAATCCCATAGAATGAGAAGAATTGAATGAGTTGAAACCTGAAGTTTTAGAGAGAATTCCCTGTATTGATGGAATCTTAGATACAATGAAATAAATGCTACAGTGCTTTTCAGAAAGCCTGGAGCTCCATGCAGTGGATATTCTCAGAACATAGCTAATGAATTACCTTCTTCAGCACTCTTTCCCACTTCACCAAGCCCAGCACCTGCACCCCAAAATCCCTGGAGCCAAATACTTGGCATCTTCTTAGTTGCATGCTATGTTTTCAATCTCAAAAAGATCTGAAACATTCTATTTTTCTCCAGAGAGAATGAGCTGCCACTTGCCTATAACATGTTGTCAACAAGGAATTGCTTCCCAATAAGAGAATCTTAACTCATTCCCTGGAATAGAGGCCCATATTCCCTCCATCTAATGAATTCTTATTTGCTGCTTCCAAGTCTCAATTCAAATGCCAACTCCCCTAAGAAGTCTTCTTTGATCACCCGCTCCTGTGTTCACATAGTATTCTTGGATATGGATAATTATCATCTGAATCATAATACAATATCTTGTCTCCTGTCTCTTTGAGGAGTTGTGATATTTATCAATGGATCTCCAAAATCACCTACTTATAAAAGGTGCCTAATAAATATTTGTTGCATTAAATTGGACATATGCATATCCTTGTTCCTAAGTGTGACTAGGTATATATTTATTTTTAAGATGTTAAGGTCAATGAAATTAATTATGTTTGGAGAATTTAATAATGTCTTGAGATTACAGGTAGCAATGATGTGGACTTGAGATATTGGGAGCAATGAGCTAAAAAGTTCCTTAGGCATCATCTTAGTCTACCTCCCCACACTTTAGAGATGAAGAAACTGAGGACCAGAGAGACCAAGAATTACCCAAATTTCCACAGAGCTGGGAGTCAAACCCAAGTTTTCTGACTTGTACTCCAGTTTAACATGCTGTCTATATTCTCCAGTGAAATTTCATTCTCTTAGCAGATGTTCTGCTGCAAAGTTGGTTGTGGGCAGAGACCCCAGGCATCATCAGTTGGTGAAAATATACAAAAAAAAAAATCCTGTGCAGACTGACTCCAACTTTTCAAGAAAATATGAATGCTCTTCAGTCTCTAGTGTTCCTTGTCCTCTTTCTTCAGTTCTCCCTGCCTGGCCACCTCAATTCTCCATAAAAGGTTTTGTTTCCTCTCCCCTCCCCCTATAATACAGAATATTTCCCAGGAATCACCTCCAGGGTATTAGAATTCTTGAATAGCATTAGCATTTTACAGATGCTATGTAGTTCCCCTGAGTCACTCAGATAAAACATTGAATAGTCAGAATCAAAAGTCTTGGAAAGGTTATCTTAGCTGAAAATGTGTAAGGTTTGAGTTCAACAGACCTGGATAAATAGTCTGAAGAGCTGGCAAAATATTCTTTGAGAAGAGAAGGTGGGTTTGGGTTCATGGGAGAGGCTTATAGTTGAGAAAAGAACCCAGCTTGAAATCTTTGACTGGAATGTTCCAGTCACGACTCCAAGGGAAAAACACAGCTACTTGGGAAACATTTGGCAAAAGTGGTCTTTTCAACCTCCCCAGGAAACATCTTAAACATAGGATACATTGAAGATATTTACCAGTTTTTAATTTTCTGACATATTTCTCTGTAACATTCAGTTTTGAAGCAAGCTGTGGCTTTGAGGATTTGGGAAGAGAGGATTATAATCCTAATAGCTTGCATATGAGGAAAGTGTAAGAAAGATTAAATGACTTGCCCAAGGCTACACTGCTTGAGTCTAAGGTAGTATTGAATTCATGTCCCCACTGATTCCATGTCCAAAAAATGTTTTTATCTGCCTATTTGTGTCTCCTAGTTGCTTGTAAACTGATATCCACAAATTCACAAATAGTTTTCACTTTTCTTTGCCCAATTCTGTGATTAGAAATGCTCATCTGTAATTGAATGATCTAATTTTAGCACCCATTTGAGCCCTACCTCTCTGGGTTCCTGGGATTGGAAATATCTCAGAGGAAAGGTAAAAAATTTTCCACTTCGAGTGTACTTGTGTCCTTGAGTCTTGGCCCTTGGACCTTTCAAGGACCTGAGGTGTTTTTCAATTTCAGTGAGATTTGAACCAGCAGGGGATGCTGCCCCGAAGGGGAAGTTGCCTTTTTTAAATAAATGTTTCTAGTTGAGTTTAAAAAGAATCTGGAATGTCCTCTCTTTAATTTATTCCATTTAAGGCAATCTCTTTTGGATTACCTTTGAGGACCCCAAGAGGGAGGAAGTGAATCTCATTTTATAAATTAGGCCAAATACAGGGATGATGGATAAGTGTCATCCCAGTGCTTCTTTATTTCTCCAATTCATTGTGTTCATTTTCTTTTGCCTTTTATTCTAAGGTCTTAGATTAGACAATTAAAGAGAGAGTAAGCCCAATTCTGGGAAGCCCTACTTTGAGCAAAGAGGAGGAGATTAGAGATGGGGACTGAGTCAGAGAGAAAATAGGAGACAGGCTTTAATATACTGTGTATCTAGAGTCTCTTAAAGAGATGAATGATGAGGAAAGACAAGTTTAATCCTCAGACAAGATCAGTACATCACAGATTTTTCCATTTACTTTCAATCATTTTCTCAAAACAAATGCATAGTACCTTAAGCATAGCCCACACTTAAAAAAAAATCATGGAATCACCAAACTCAAGTTGGAAGCTTCAGTAGTCATCTAGTCCAACTCATACATGGAAGGAAAGAATATGTTTTGCAAATATCACTGTATTGGAAAGATGAAGGATTTAAGAGGGAACCATCTTCAAATTCCCCTTGAAAATGATCCTTCCACACTGATTACTGAAATGACTACCCATCATTCCATTGAAGACAATAAGTGAACTGAGGATGAAACATACGATCTAGATCCTAACAGAAAGGTTGTGAATGAGAGATACAGAAGGAGATGTACAGTTTTAGACACAACCAATGGGGGAATTTGTTTTACTTGACTATGCATATTTGTTACAAAAATTTTGTTTTTTCTTTCATTCTAAGGAGGGAGCTTATTAAGTGAAAAATATAAAATTTTAATAAAACTTAAATTTCTCTTCCCCAAAGAATCAATTAAAAATTCTAAAATCTCTAAATAACTGACACAGATTTGTGAGAGCAAGATATATTCCTTAATATATAAATTCAGAGAACAATCCATTTTTAAAAAAAATCAATAATAACCAAATTTTAAAGGGTTTTAATAATCAGAGGAATGAGAACTAATACAAATTTGAGATTCCATCTTATATGTATTCAAATGTCAAAGACAGTTTAAAATGATGGAAGTCGGTACTCATGGGTCTATGAAGAAATAGACCCAATTTTAAATCTTGAAAGGCAGCATGTATAAATAGATAAAGAATTGGCTTTGGAACCAAGAAGACCTGAGTTCAAGTCCTTTGCCTGACACATACTAATTCTGTGGTCACAAGCAAGTCACACTATTTCTGTAGTGTCATTTGTAAACTTCCAGAGCACAGGTTACAGAAGAGATTTTGATATGCATTAATGGAAGAAGTTTCCATGCCAGGAAATCCTGACATCAATGAAATCACAAGAGCTAAAACACTTCCACTCCATACTAACAGCAACAGCAGCAACAACAACAAAATACTCTGTTGAAACCCATGATTACACAATTAGGATGTGGCAGAAAGGAAACATCTTGGTTATTCAGTTACACTGCCTCTCCTCCTTATTGTGCTACCTTAAAAAATAATAGATGACAAATTCAAAGAAATATGAGAAGACTTGTTTAAAATGATGTATAATGAGGAGAGTAGACCCATAGTCCAGGATATTGCTATTTGTCCTTACATCATGAAGATATTTTATTTATTTATTTATTTGTTTGTTTGTTTGTTTGTCCGTTTTGTTTTGTTTTACAATTTTCCCCCCATTCTTGCTTCTCTCCCCCCACCCCACCCCCACAGAAGGCATTCTGTTAGTCTTTGCATTGGTTCCATGTTATACATTGATCACAGTTGAATGTAATGACAGAGAAATCATATCCTTAAGGAAGAAAAACAAAGTATGAGATAGTAAAATTACATAATAAGATAATGGTTTTTTTCCCCCTAATTTGAAGGTAATAGTCTTTAGTCTTTGTTCAAAGTTCATAATTCTTTCTCTGATACAGATGGTATTCTCCATTGCAGACAGCCAAAAATTGTCCCTGGAATGAGCAAGTCCATCATCCCTATGTTGCTGTTAGGGTGTACAATGTTTTTCTGGTTCTACTCATCTCACTCAGCATCAGTTTATGCAAATCCATGAAGGTGATATCTTGATTTACACATGAATTGAATCCAAGTGAGGCAAATTTGCACAAAGCTGTCAGTCTCCCTCTCTTGCAGAGTCATCCAGTGGCAAGACAAAAGTCAAAGATATAGTGATGAGAGCAACTTTGATGTAATCGCTCCACAAATTGTTCTCATCTGCCTATTCCCAAGGGAAGTCATTGCATGCTCAGAGTAGATACCTCCTTAACTCATCAAGAGATTTGTGGTCTGTTGGTTACACTTAAGCTAGTTTAACCTGTTTGCCTAGACTATTTACCAGGATGTAGTTGCTACACATCCTACAGCTATAGTGGAGTAATAACTTTATAAATAATGACTGCAAATATTATATAGAAAAACACACAAGGGAAAGGAGTAAACTGGTCTTTTTTTTGCTATTGTGTTAAAATTAATCTATGCATTTAAAAAACAAATTATAAAGTAAGTTTATGGTTTCATGTTTAATTGTATTATATCCCTGTTTGCATATTGAATGTTTGCTTTTATTTTTGGCTATTAAGTATAAAATAACAATCTTTAAAAGTACAGTAAAGGGGGCTACTCCTGATTATCTCAGATCAAAGGAAGAAACTTATAAACTCCCAATCTTGTGTCTGTCCTCGCTTCATGCCTATCCCTGGTCCTGCTGACTCTGTGGCCTATCCAGATTTGGTGTATTCTCTCCATTGGACCCTGATAGTTTCTGAGATGATAGTACATAAGACTGAGGATGTATGCTTCTATTAGAGAAATAGGTTTTAAATAGTACTGTGTCCCAACTCATATTGAACATGGATAGAATCTGCCTCACATTGATATGTTACATGATTCTAACCACCTCTTCCTATAGATCTGCACAGTTTTAATCTGGGCCTTAGAGCAAAGATGATGCATTGCCAGGCAACCAACTTAAAACTCTTGGGTCCAATCGGGTGATACAACAATATTTAACATGGTCTGTTTCTCTCTTTGGCAGTGGAATATAGTGTGTGATGAAAACTGGAAACCCCCACTAACAACCTCATTGTTCTTCGTGGGTGTGCTGATGGGATCCTTCATATCAGGACAACTCTCAGACAGGTAAAGAGAGTTTCTCTCCAAGGTTGAGGATATCCTCAATTGGTCGACTTTATCAGTATTCAGAGGATTGAGACTAGTTCTGTTCTTTAAACTTGACTAATGAATGCCATGATAGACTTCCTATGATTGACTCATTGACTGAAAAATAGCAAGCAGGCAGGAATGAAGTCTTTTCCTATAGTACCTCCAACCAGACCTGAGAGTTGTGTAGGCCTACAGGATTGAAGGTAAGAGGCAGAGAGCCCCTTACCAGGTTGCCTCTTACCTCTGATCTTGTGATGCTTCTTAGAAATAGGGAGATGGCCTCTCAAAGTCTTCCCCAGTCCAAGAGTACCATAATATTACTAGACTTACTCCTGCCCAAAAACCAAAATGTCAACATAATTTTCACTTATGCTCTCTGACCACTTTACAGTTTCCCCAACTTCTTTCTTGATCTAATTCTTTTCATACTACTCTCTACTGAGACAGATATAACATAATCAGGAGGAATACAGCATTCCTTCAAGACCAGGATTTTGGCCATTAATTACTAACAGCTCAAGCTCCTGTCTCCTGCCCCCAACTCCCTCAGAGAGCCTACAAATGTTAATTAGGTCCTGGAAAAGAAAAAAAAATGGAATACAAGTATACTGGTGGTGGTGGGTGAGTCCTATAACATGCTCTCTTCTCTCAAGGTCAGTCATCAGTGTCTAATACAGAAGTTTGTTATAAAAATCTTTATTTCTTGTTCATTCAAAATAAAATAAATTGAAAGCAGAGTATGAATTAATAATAGGGAATGCTGCCTAGTTCTTTGAAAAATGAAGAGGCACCCAGGTAGTGAGGTCAGCTACCTATGAGTTAAACAAAGTACAAAATAAGCCTAGTTGCCTTCCCTGTTCTTAATTCCATTGTATCTTGTCTATAACTTGTTTGTACTGAACAGTTTACACTGTTGACTCCTTGAGGACAGGAACTGGTCTTGTCTTTCTATGCATCCTCCCCAATGCTTATCACAAAGACTGGCACATAGTAGATATTTAATAAATGCTATTGACTGACTATCAGTGTCTCCCTAAGACTGTAAGTTGCTGAAATTCCTTACCTGGAATCTCCTGTATCAATTATATTAGATTAGAGATCAGAGAAGACTTTGCTACCGATGACCTGGGGATTTTGCCTCATGATGCACAGGTGTTCTTGAGGAATACTACAGTTAGCATTCAACATTAATTCCAGAGGGTATCAAACACCCCAACAGAGTGCTCTTTCCTCCTGGCCCCTGAATAAGGACAGTTCTTTGTTTCTGACCAAAGGAAGGTCAAGGTGAAAGGAGATGGAGATTGTTGAACTGTGTTTCTCAGTACATTATGTTGTCTAAAGATTTTAGCAAAATACTCAGAAGAAAAAGGATCTTACAGCATTAGAGGTGTGAAGAAAAATTTGCATTTGTATAGCACCTCACACTTTTCAAAAACACCTTTCATCCTATTCATCAGTTTTCATTATTCCCATATGAGAGGTTCAGAAATTAAAAATGGAGAAGTGAATTATCCAGACTCACCCAGTTAATCAGTGACTAGAACAGAGGTCTTAGGGACTGACTTGGGGAGTGGCCTGTACTTCATAAACATGTAACTTTCCAACTTTCAGAAAAGTGCATTAAATTTTATCACCTTCATTCTTCCTTTAGTGCAAAGGTCAGTGGACTCGTAATTCTAAACCTTAGCTGGGGAAGCTAGATGTATGCCCTATTTCTTTCTTGTTATCACTTTCTCTCAGCCCATACCTGCTACTGCTTTCTGTAGTTGTAAGTGCTTTTTAACTGTGTTATCCTAAGCAGCCTATGTTTTGCTCAGGGGGAAAAAAAAGACTTTTCTTCTAAACTGAGCTTTTTTTTTTTTTAATAAAGGAAGTATTTGTCCTCTGCTGCAGTCCTCGATGCTTGCTTATGGAATGGATTTGACTCCAGGTCTCAAAGGCTACTTTTCCAGCCAAGCTGTGATGAGTTCTAATATTTGAGACTAGTCTTGGTGAAGAACTTTGTTTCTTTCATACAAAGACCAACTTAGCTAAGTTGACTCATGACCAAGTTGGAGGGAAAAAAGTTTTTTTCTCTTTTAAATTCTTTGTCCTTTTAGCCTACTATATTTAAAACAACAACAATAACCAATACATGACTGTCACACACAGGGACACTCAAGGCAGAGGATATTGGTAGGCCTCCCCCTCCATCCCCAGCCTCCTGACGCTGCCCCTTGGTCTCCAACTAGGGCATTTTATTTAGGTGGTGTATGGTTTAAGCAGCAGATAACAGAAGCAACAAGAACAAAGGCAAGGCAAGCCTGAAGGATGCTTCCCTCCCCTCCTGCTGAGGTTTAGGATTCAGTAGGTTGAGGGACAGGAACAAGAGAGAAAGCTGACTGCCCCAAAGAGATGAAACTTTTGGAAACACTAACTCCTGAAGACTTTTTTCCAAGTAACTAGTGGAGGGAGGGAATCTATATAGGTAACAAAAGTATCCATAGCAGGGAAGTCATAGATCTTTGAAATACTGAAATATAGAAATGTATGCATGGTCATTTCTCAGATGACAAGTTTTGAATTTTGTTGTTTGATATGGACTTTTGTTTGGGGGGAGGGGTGGGTCTGGAGACCTGTACTTTCATTGATACAGGAGATTCCAGGTAAGGAATTTCAGCAACTTACAGTCTTAGGGAGACACTGATAGTCAGTCAATAAGCATTTATTAAATGTCTACTATGTGCCAGTCTTTGTGATAAGCATTGGGGAGGATACATAGAAAGACAAGCCAGTTCCTGTCCTCAAGGAGTCAACAGTGTAAACTGTTCAGTACAAACCAGTTATAGACAAGATACAGTGGAATTAAGAATAGGGAAGGCACTAGACCAATCACTGAGGACAGAATTCTCTACTGATCAGTTTACTCAGCAGTGTCAGCTTACTGCTTCAGGGGGCAGAGGAAGTGGGAGAGCTGGTTGTGCTGTGAGAGTGTTGGTCACCTACAATGATTCTGAAACTTCATGACTCTCTAATGCCCAAGGATCATCCATTTACTTTAGAGATCATCTGGCCCAATTTTCCTATTTCAGAGGGGGAAAAAATAGAGGCTTTTATGTCTTCAGATAACTCATGGAGGAAAATTCCCTTCATTTCTTGTCTTATCTGAGAAATGAGAGTTCCCTCAATGTTAATAGTTTGGGTTTTTTTGAAAAAAAAAAGCATTATTATTCAATTTATATACCAACTTGACTTCCAGATTTATTTCTCCTCTTTCACTCGTATCAATTGAGTCATCCTTTGTAACAAACAATTTTTTGCTGGGGGGGGGGGTAGCTAAGCAAAACTATCCAGTCCACTAATCAAACCTGACAGAATATGTAATTCTTCACACTCGTAGTCTCCCATGTCTGCAAAGAAGAGACAGAGATGCTTTTGTTATATCCTTTTAGAGCCCCAGATTGGTCATTATAATTAATCAGTACTCATTTTCTGAGATATTTTGTTCTTTCTATTCATATTTTTTATTACATTGTGTACACATTTTGATACATATTGTGTATCTTGTTTTCATTGTTCTGCTTACTAAAGTTCATATAAATCTTAATGTTGATGTTTGACTTAACCCTGAGAATCTTAGTCTCTTTGAAAGAGACTGTTATTTCTAAACCTGATGCTGTGTTTGTGTGTGTGTGTGTGTGTGTGTGTGCGCGCGCGGCATTGTGTTTTTAAGGTTCGGCAGAAAGAATATTCTCTTTGGGACCATGGCTGTGCAGACGGGCTTCAGTTTCCTGCAGATCTTCTCCATCAACTGGGAGATGTTCACTGTGCTGTTTGTCATCGTGGGCATGGGCCAGATCTCCAACTACGTAGTGGCCTTCATATTAGGTAGGCTGACCCTGGCAAGATGGCAAGACGGGCCATGTGCTTCTCTTCTTCCTTCTTCCTCTTCTTCCTCCTCTTCTGCTCTCATTGCTCTATTCTTCCCAATTGCTGTTGCAAAGGGTGAGGAAAAAAAGATAAAAGAGTAGAGCTTCAACACTCTAGAAAGCTACAAAAAAAATTCCTCCTTATGAAATGGACAGTAGAATTTCCACTCTGTAGATAAGTGTTCTCTGTTATTCACCATATGTTCTGCAGCTTAAAAGTTTAGACCAAACATATGTTTATTATCAACAATGGAAATCACAGAGAGAATTTTTTTTGTTTCAACCATAAAGGGAAGAAAAAGGCTTTATTTTGAGGATAAATGGAGACCCATTATCATTCAACACTGGGTTGACCATGGACAGACAAAGCAAATCATATCTCTGAATCATTGTCACACAAGTTAAGCTCAATAAAAGTTGGTGGGGCATAAACACTAATAGTTCTAACCTTCCACACAAATCTTAAAGTAATCCTACTTCACCTTTTTTAAAAATACAAATTCTCAGATTTGGGGATATATCCAGGTGCTGTGAATTCATAGACTCAACTGAGAGGCCGGTCTACTTATGTCTTGTTAAGAAGCAAAGAAAGGGGCTGAGGGATTCATGAGGCCACTTGGGTATCATTCCCAAACCTATTCCCAGAACTCATGTTAGACTCCAATCTCCTCAACATGCAGTTCATAAATGCCAGAGATAAGGTCATTCTCTTAGAAAAAGGTCCAAGGAAAAGGTTAATACAGCCTGAGCCAATAGCCTATTCTTCAGTTCTCACTTTATCTCCCATAGATAGGGTCAGGGTGGCTAAAAAGGTAAAACTATTGTAAAAGGAGTTGCAATTTCCTATATTGAAACCCAAAGATCTAAAGCAGTTCTTTGCTTCAGCAATTCTAATTAGAGTGCAAATTTTTGCATTTTTAAAAATTTAGTAAGTTTGTCTAAAGGGTTAATTTTATCAAAGAATGGCTCGAACATCCAGCTATTAAAACGCTATCTATCAGCTTTTCTCTACTGTATTAAACCTATTATCCATCTTCACTGGACACTTTATTAATTTTTATTTTATTGCTATCTTTTTCATATCACCTTCATTTCTAAGTACACCTCACCTTTACCCTATCTCTAAAATAAAAAGAAAGGTTGAAGAGGGGTGGGAAGGGAAACAATTCAACAAAATTCCCAATATATCAATAATCTAAATAAGTATATGCAATGTTCCTGCCCAGAGTTCCTCACCATGGCAAAGAACAAAGGACCAAACTTGGTCACTATAATTACACAAGTTTCAATTTCACAGTTTTTAAATGTTTTATTTCTATTTACATTGTATAGTATAGACACCAGATGCTTTTAACATTATCTTTTATTAAAACTATTTTTCAGGGAGGAGAAATTCTTCATTTTAGAAACATACATCTCAATATTGTCCACTGGGTTTTAAATCATACAAGGTCCTTTAATCAGTTTCCATTTATGTTCTCATAAAAAGAAAATATAACAAGTCAATAAGCTCCAGCTTGGACAGAATAATTAATCCTGAACATTAATCCTCCTCCTCCTTTCAGAGATCTTTAAACCTAGATGACTCTTGTCTAATATATTTTCTTTGAAGTGAACATATTTACAACCTCTGGTAACCAACCAGATGTCACGCTCAAATTCCATTCCTTCAATCATTGATAAAATAACCAGAGGTCCAGGCTCTGAGAAGGTTCATGGGTCATAGTTTTGGAAAAGAAGCAAGAAAAAATGTAAAACTCAAATAAAATCTTTAATAAAAAAAGAAAAGAAGCAAGGAAGAAAGAAGTTAGGACAGACAGAAAGAAGGTATGCAGTGAAGGGTGGGTGTCTGACTCTAAGAAAACCCAGTACTAACCATACTTTTCTTCTCTCTGACCATCTGGCCAGATAGTTTCATTATTAGGGACTGACAGACATAAACAGATTTTGCTCAAAAGCTAAGGTAGTCACAGGTGGGCGTCACTGTAGGGTCATAATAGACAGTTCTCAACCAGCACTATCAGGTCAGGAGAAAATGTCAGGCTGGTTCTGCAGCTTAGATTGTCACTACAAAAACTAAAATAAAGTATATATTTATATTATATTTATAATTTATATTTATTATATATAATAAATAGTATATTTCTTTTATATAATATATTATATTTATATTATACTTATAAAATAAAAATGTGTAAATAAAATAAAAAATGAAATAAAATCTCAGTAAATTCATGGGAGGGCAATTTTACTTTGGTTGAGACTTTGGGGGGGTATTTTTTTAAAAAATGATTACATCAGAAATAAAAAACCTAAATACATTCCAGTGCTGTAAACCACTTAAGGATTTGCCTTGGTCAGGCTATGCTTTGTTTAGGACTTGGTAGGAATAAATAAGTCCAAGATGATAGATACTATTTCCTTATGATTCAGTAGACTTTGCACTGTTCCCAGGCTGTAGATCAACTCCTAAATCTGGCCTCAGACTTACCTCAGTATAATTCCCCTATCTTCAGTTCCAAAATCCCCAATGACTCTGACCAAACATCTCAATAATGTGTCACTGAACAAAAGAAAGACTGAAATAGTGTGAATGTCTCAAGTTACCCTAGAGACATTGCTTGGACTCAATGAGGTCAAGAATGTCATTTTTGTATATAGAAGCTAAGACTTAATTATATTGATTTGGTAATGAAGAGAAAAAATGTCATATCATAGTCAAAATCCTCCAGAAAAGGCAGGGTTGGAGAAAACTATTTATTGAAAGTTCTTTACTGAATGCTGGGCAATTGCACTATCCTCATTATATCCTTTTCAGTAAGAGAATAGGCTTCCAAAGTGATTCCAACCTCTTAAACCACACAAAAAAATACTTGAAATTGTTACTGTCTTCAGTTATTTTGGAAATGCCTTTGGTGAAGGAATTCATAACAGAAATATCTTTAAAAGTTTTTAAAATTGAAAAAAATTAAAATTAAAATTAAAAAAAAGAAATAGCATCTTCCCAGTTCTCAAGTTATCAAGAACTCTTGCAAAAAAGAACAGAAAAGTTCATTCAGTCCAGGCTTCTGCCTTTAGGAATGATCTCATGTTAATCAACCCCCAAAATGTCCAAAAGCAATGCCTGTCTTTCTACAGTGACTAGACCTTCCATGTATCTTTGGTAGACTGTCCTGGAGTGAGATCTCCTTGTGCTCCTCTTCTTCCTTGGAGAAATAGAATGAGGAGACACTAGTCTTTAAGGTAACACTTTGTCTACTTGAAAATTTGAATATCTCCCTATAGACCTCTTTTCTCTGCATCTTGCTCAAGCTTTCCTCAGAAGTCTGATCTCCTTTCATTATTTTGGTAGTTCTTTATCCAATTCCTATCTTCAAAGGCATTAGCAATTCTGTCCTTCTTGGATTTACTTGCAAACTTCATTCCTTTATCAATTCATTCAATAAGCCATTCTTAAGCACCTGCTTTTATCATGTATTGGGCTAGGCACTAGGTTTACAAAGATATTAATGGAACAGTCCTTGCCCTCAAAAAGTTTACATTATATTATAGGCAACATCATAAAGACAAAAAATGAATTTGAAATATGCAAAAGTCAATATGGAATACTATGGGGAAGGGATACTAGTAGCAGATGTAGAGATCAGTAAAGTAGGAAGAAGTGGCATTTAAGCTGAGTTTTAAAGAAGACTAAGGATTTTTGTTTATTGTTGTTGTTCAGACATATCCAACTCTTTGTGACTCCATTTAGGGTTTTCTTGGCAAAGACACTGGAGTGGTTTGTCATTTCCTTCTCCAACTCATTTTACAGATAAGGAAACTGAGGGAAGCAGCGTTAAGTAACTTATCCAGGGTCACACAGATAGTGAATCTCTGAAATTGAATTTGAACTCAGGAGGATGTTTTCCAGGTTCTGTGTCTGGCATTCACTTTGCCGCCTAACTCCACTCTTTGCTTACTGGAAGTAGACTATTAATTGTTAGAGATACTGATGATGCCAGCCTCATGATTGACTTTTGTGTTACTATATTTCCTCTGATGACAACAGTCACTGATAGGAATCCCCTTGGAGTAAGAGTCCAATATGAGTTTAGGCTACTGTGTATCTTTCTAGCTATTGATAAGACTGGGCTGAAATGTAATAAGAAGTCTTTCTGAATTAGAGCTAAATTGCCTCTCATTTATCCTCTTACTGATGTGGACAATCAACAGAAAAGAACATTTTAGAAACATATGTAATACAGAACAAAAATTCTGCTGGTGTTATATGGCCTGTGTTTGACCTTATTTTAAAAAATTCTATGTAAGTTTTGAGGGACTCTGACTTACTAACTCTGGATTAAAGCTAAATTTGGCTTAGTCTAGTAGGTTCAAGGTTTCATTTGTTTGTTTGTAATACAATATGAACTTGTGAACCACAAAGAAAATGGAAGCCAGTGAAGGCAGTAGGCAGAAATGGGAAAGCATTCTAGGCATAGCAGACAGCCAGAAAAAGTACTGGGAGTCTAGAGATGGAATATCTTGTTAATGGAACAACAAACAAGATCATTATTTCTAGATCAGAGAACATGTAGCAGAGTAAGGTGTAAAAAGTCTGGAAAGGGTTAGGTTAAGAAGGATTTTGAATGCCAAACAGAGGATTTTACATTTGAACCTGAAAGCTATTAGGAGCATTAAAATGTATTGCATAGGGGGATTACATAGTCAGATCTACACTTTAGGAAAGTTTCCTTGGTTACTGAGGATATATTAAAGTGGGTAGAGACTTGAAGCAGGAGAACCTGCCAGCAGGCTATGACCATAATTCAGGTTTGAAGAGATAAGGGCCTATTCCAGAGTGGTGGCAGTAACAGAGGAGAGAAGAGGACTTATCCAAGAGATATGGCAAAAGTAAAAATTGACAGACATTGGCAACAAATTGGATATGGGGAGTTGGTAGTAGTGAGGAATTGAAATTGGCACATAGGTCTCATGCCCAAGGGACTGTGTGGATGGTGTTTTCTAGTTAGGACAAGGGGGGAATCTGGAAGGAAAGAAAATTAGTTAGTTTTGAACATGCTGAGTTTAAGATGTCTACTCAACATCCAGTTCAAGATGTATAAAATGCAGCTGAAGATACAAGATACTAGATTGGAGAGACTGGGTTAGGATAAATAGATTTGACAACCATCAGCATAGAGAAGCTGACAGAAAAGATGCTGGATTCAATGCAAAATGACTATTTGAAAACAAAACACCTTCTGACTGAATGGATTTTGTGAAGAGTTACGTTGAATTTCTACATTCCTAGACAACTTTTTGTTAGGTCAGTTTCAAGTCCCTGGGATTTTGTGGGTATGGGACCTCCCTCCACAGAAAAAATCACAATAGACTTATAACTTATTGTTTTAGGGAATTGTCTGAAGCTCAGAAAGATTAAATCACTTGTCCAGGGTCACACACCCTTCAGTCATAGTCAGGATTTGTACTCAGGTCATCCTCTCTCTAAACTTTGTCCACTAGTGCCAAACTATCTCTCTAATTTATTTGTTAATTATCTGTAAATATTTTTAGCATGAGATCAAAGAACTAAATTTACATTGCTGTTGTTCAGTTGTTCCATTTTAGTTGTTTAGTTTCTTGAAAAATAAGATAGAGTGAAAAAGATACTAGAAATATCTAAATACTAGATATTTCCTTCTCTAGTGGATTAAGGGAAACATAGGTTAAGTGACTTGCCCAGGGTCTCATAACTTGCAAGTGTTTAAGGCCAAATTTGAACTGAGATCTTCTCAATTCCAGGTCCAGCAGTCTATATGCTGAGCCATCTCTGACTGAGGTCAGTGAAAATAAGAAGGGTAAGACTGGAAGGAAGGAGACTGATGCTTGCTTTTTTCTTTTTCTAATGGTGTTTAAGTTCAATGTTTAGCAAATCCAGACTTCTTCACTTTTGCTACTGAAGCCATCACACTTGTGAATCAATACTGAGTGTACTGCCCCTTTAAAGACAGACAATTTTGGGAAGAATCTGTTACCTAAGGGGGAAAAAAGGTTTCCCTAACAAACACAATTATAAGGAATGTTATAAGGAAATGATTAACAGGAAATGATTAACAGCACCACACTTCTACTCTAAATGAAAAGAAAAAAAGAGACCTGAGAGGTTGATTAGTCATAACTTCCCCAGGACCTCAGTAGTAGCGGGAAGATCCAGGCCAAGTCCTGTTGTAAGCCTAAGCCATTGAGAAGTTTCCCCAGAGTAGCAAATGCACTTGCCTTTGAGCATCATATTGCCTTGGAGTTGATTTAGTGTTAATGATAATGGGATCAGGATAATACTCCATTTAAATAGAACTTTCAAGTCTTTAAAGAACCTCATCTGAGGTCTCTCAGCCTTGCTGTGATTCCAGAATTAAATAGTTTTTTGGTGGGCTCCAATTTATTCATTTCCTGTTAGCTTCAGCAATTAGAGAAGAAGAAAAAGAAATTGAAGGAATTAGAATTGGGAAGAGACAAAACATGATGGTATACCTAGAGAATCCCAAGAAATCATCCAAAAAACTACTGGAAACAATTAGCAATTTTAGCAAAGTTGCAGGATATAAAATAAACACTCATAAATCCTCAACTTTTCTATAAAGCAAGATACAGCAGGAAGAGCTAGAAAGAGAAATCCCATTCAAAGTAACCTCAGACAATATAAAATACCTGGAGTCTATTTGCCAAGGCAGACTCAGAAACTTTTTGAAAACAATTACAAAACACTTCTCATACAAATTAAATCAGATTTAAATAACTGGGCAAACACCAAGTCCTCATGGATAGGTCAAGCTAATATAATAAAAATGACAATTCTACCAAAACTAAACTACCTGTTTAGTGCCCTACCAATCAAAATTCCAAAAAATTAATGAGTTAGAAAAAGTTGTAAATTCATATGGAGAAATAAAAAGTCAAGAATTTCCAGGGATTTAATGGGAAAAAAAGTACAAAAGAAGGTGGCTTAGCCATATCTGATCTAAAATTATATTATAAAGCATCAGTCATCAAAACTGTCTGGTATTGGCTAAAAAATAGAGTGGTGAACCAGTGGAATAGAATAGGTGAATAGCAAGAAACGATTATAGTAATCTGCTGTTTGATAAACCCAAAGAGTCCAGCTATGGGCATAAAAACTCTCTCTTTGATAAAAACTGCTGGGAAAATTGGAAGTTAGTATGGAAGGAACTTAGATTAGACCAACACCTAACATCCTTTACCAAGATAAGATCCAAATGGTTACAGGATTTAGACATAAAAAACAATACTATAAGCAAACTAGAAGATCAAGGAGTAGTTTACCTGTCAGATCTATGGAAAGGGAAGCAGTTTATGACTAAGGAAGAGATAGAGAACATCACTAAAAACAAACTAGATGATTTTGATTACATTAAATTAAAAAGGTTTTGCACAGACAAAACCACTGTACCCAAGATCAAAAGAAATGTAGTAAACTGGTAAATAATCTTTACAACTAATGTTTCTAACAAAGGACTCATTTCTAAAATATACAGCAAACTGAGTCAAATTTCAAAAAAAAAGCCATTTCCTAATTGACAAATGGTCAAAGGATATGCAAAAGCAATTTATAGATGAGATCAAAACAATCCATAGTCATATGAAAAATTGCTCTAAATCATTACTTATTAGAGAAATGCAAATTACAGCATCTCTGAGGTACCACCTCACACCTCTCAGACTGGCCAATATGATCAGAAAGGATAATGATCATTGTTGGAAGGGATGTGGGAAATCTGGGACACTATTACATTGTTGGTGGAGCTGGTCCAACATCCAACCTTTCTGGAGAGCAATTTGGAATTAAGCCCAAAGGGCAACAAAAATGTGCATACCCTTTGATCCAGCAATACCAGTACTGGGTCTATACCCTGAAGAGATGATGGAAAAAGGGTAAAAACATCACTTGTACAAAAATATTCCTAGAAGCCCTGTTTGTGGTGGCAAAGAATTGGAAATAAAGTAAATGTCCTTCAATTGGGGAATGGATTAGCAAACTGTGGTATATGTATGTCATGGAACACTATTGTTCTATTACAAACCAGGAGGGATGGGAATTCAGGGAAGCCTGGAGGGATTTTCATGAACTGATGCTGTGTGAGATGAGCAGAACCAGAAAAACATTGTACACCCTAACAGCAACATGGGGGCAATGATCAACCTTGATGGACTTGCTCATTCCATCAGTGCAACAATCAGGGACAATTTTGGGCTATCTGCAATGGAGAATACCATCTGTATCCAGAGAAAGGATTGTGAAGTTTGAACAAAGACCAAGGACTATTAACTTTAATTTAGGAAAAAAACTGATATTTTATTGTCTGATCTTGCTATCTCTTATACTTTATGTTTCTTCCTTAAGGATATGATTTCTCTCTCTCACATTCAATTTAGATCAGTGTATACATACCTTGGAAACAATGTAAAGACTGGCAAATTACTTTCTGTGGTGGGGGGGGTAAGATTAGGGGAAAAAATGTAAAACTGAAATAAATAAAATCTTCAATATATTCATTTCCAAACATTTTGGTAAATTGGGAAGCCA
This sequence comes from Macrotis lagotis, assembly GCF_037893015.1. Taxonomy (NCBI): domain Eukaryota; kingdom Metazoa; phylum Chordata; class Mammalia; order Peramelemorphia; family Peramelidae; genus Macrotis; species Macrotis lagotis. Next base: position 436,367,442 of record NC_133658.1, on the reverse strand, counting down.
AGATGTTTGGAACTGAATATTTGAAATTTATAAATATATTCCCTACTCACTACCTTTGTCAACGCGGTCTAGTCATTTCCCCTCTGTCACCCTCATCTGTAAAATGCTAGAGTTAAATCTCTAAAAGGAACCAGTCAGCTCTAAATCTAGGATCCTACAATGCCATAAGAGAACCTGAGTTCAAATTTGACCTCAGTCACTTAGCTGTGTGACCTTGGGAAAGTCACTTAACCCTGATTGCCTTGTATCCAGGGCCATCTCCAGTCATCATGATTCATAGCAGTTCACTGGACCCAGATGGCTCCAGAGGAAAAGGTGAGACTAGTGACTTAAAACAACAACCCCCACTCAAATCCAATTCACATACATGTCATGGCATCACATCCCTGATACCATGATCTTCTTCAAGAACAAAAGACAAGCATCAGTATCATCAATCCTCTATACAAATGTTATGTTGATTAAGCCTCTGAAAAGAAGAGATAAACCCAGTTTGCATATTAATGAGTTTGCCAGGAAAAATCTGCCTGAGCACAGGCTGTGTCTGGGTTCATGATAAGTGGGGTGGAGTAGTCACCAACAAACCGCTGACTTTCTGCTATCTTGGATTCTGAGTCTTGGTTTCACAGCTTAAGTTATCCTTTTCTCCAAGTTGTCTGGTCTGCTTAAAACTGTTAAGAGGCTGTTAACGGCTTTTGTACATTCATGGAGACTTCTATTAACAAGGCTGTAAAATTCTTGTTCTATGCACTCTACTGGAAACTTCCTTATTCCATGTCCTGTTATTTTTCTTGGATTTTTAAAAACATCTCCAAGTTTGAAACAGAGCATGCGTGAGTGGTGAAGACTTTGGAAATTAGCTGTTTCTCATCCCCCAGATCTATTACTATTACCTCATCCACCCAAACTCTAAAGGTTAGCTACTGGTCTAACTTGCTAGGGCTAGAAGTTGTAAAACAGCGACCCCTAATGTTGCTTTAAAAAAAAATCATTTCGAAGTTTAAATAGTCCTGCATTTTATTTGACTTGAAGATGCAGCATGGAGAACCTGAAATCAACTCCTGCCTTTGACATGTACTGGCTGTGTGTACTGACTGGCCAAGTCACAATCTCTCTCTTCTATCTCTAAGATAATCATTTGTAGAGATCTCCATAGATGAGGGAGTTTTCTTAATCAGGAATTCTCTATTCAAATGGAATCCCAAACCAGTCCCTAGTTCTTTATCTGACTTAATTTATTTCCATTTCCAGACACCTTGATAATAAGCTAAGGGTTCTGTGTGACCTTCAGTCCTCAATCATCTGTGCTTAGAATCTTATAAAGGGTCATTAGAGAACATGGAATAATATTTGGACCCTTTGACCAATGCAACTCATAGGAGTTTCCCATTGCAGGACTGGGGTGTAATCAAAGGAGATTGATCAGGATGGGAAAAGGGAAGGAATGATCATTTATATACTATGTAATTTATAATATATACTACTGATAATTTATCATTACATATCATAAGATATATTTATTTATATGCAACAATTATATGTATTTATAGTATATGTGAATTCTACTTATTTATGTTATATATAAATATAATTATAATCACATAGTTGTATAATAATGATCATTTATATACTTCTATGTGTCAAGTGCTATACTAAGTTCTTTTAAAAAATATATTCATATACAAATATATATGAATATATGTGTGTTTATATGCATGCACACATATCAATATTCTCATTTGATTCTTAAAATATTCTGGCAAGATAGGGGTTATTATTATCCCCATTTTGTAAGGAAACTGAGGCAGAGGTTAAATGACTTGCCCAGGGTCACTCAGCTAAGAAGTATCTGAAATCATATTTGAACTTAATTCTTTTTTTTTGTTTTTGTTTTTTTTAGGTTTTTGCAAGGCAAATGGGGTTAAGTGGCTTGCCCAAGGCCACACAGCTAGGTAATTATTCAGTGTCTGAGACCGGATTTGAACACAGGTACTCCTGACTCCAAGGCCGGTGCTTTATCCACTATGCCACCTAGCCGCCCCCTGAACTTAATTCTTTCTGACATCAAGTTGGCACAAATAAGAATTGTCTACTTTATAGGATATTAGTGATATTTAGCCCTGAAAAAAGGGAGTACTTCAGGAGGACATGATCTCTGTCTTCAAAAATTTGAAAGAATGTCAACTGAAAGAGGCATGACTTAAACTCCCTGGCAAAAGAGGACAGAACTAGGAGCATTAGGAGTGAGTTATAAAAGAGACAGAATTTTGATTAACCCATAGGAAAAAATTTGTAAGGTGAATTCTGACACAGACTGCCCCTTGAAAAGGTAAGAGCCTAACCCTAGCTAGCAGAGATGAGATGGCAATATCAAGGAATTATAGAGGAAATTCCTGAATGTGGTGGAAGATTAGAAGTTAATGTAGGGGGCAGCTAGGTGGTGCAGTGGATAGAGCACCGGCCCTGGAGTCAGTAGTACCTGAGTTCAAATTCGGCCTCAGACACTTAATAATTACTTAGCTGTGTGGCCTTGAGCAAGCCACTTAACCCCATTGCCTTGCGAAAAAAAACTCAAAAAAAAAAACAGAAGTTAGGATAGCTAGATGGTGTAGTGGGTAAAGCACTGGCCCTGATGTTAGGACGATCTGAGTTCAAATCCAGCCTCACACTTACTAGTTGTGTGACCTTGGGCAAGTCACTTAACCCAGGACCATCTCCAGTGATCTTGATTCATATGATTCATATCTGGCCACTGGATTCAGATGTCCCTGGAGAAGAAAGTGAGGCTGGTGACCTAACACAGTGCCCCCTCACTCAGATCCAATTCATGTGCTTACCTTAGTATCACCTCCCTGATGGCATAGTCTTCTTCCAGTATGAAGGACAAAACGTCATCAGAAAGTTGACCTCTGTAGCTACCCTTCCAATCCTAAAAATAGATTCCATGAAATTGTCACTAGAGGAAAAAAAAATTTTTTAAAGTAACTACAGGGGTGGCTAGGTGGCACAGCGGATAGAACACTGGACCTGGAGTCAGAAATACCTGAGTTCAAATCTTGCCTCAGACACTTAATAATTACCTAACTGTGTGGCCTTGGGCAAGCCACTTAACCCCATTGCCTTGCAGAAACTTAAAAAAAAAAAGCAACTACATCTACCTAATTCTGGCCTATAGAGCAGCAAAAACTACTTCTTAAAGTATTCCTTTATTTAGTAGGTGTATTTTTAGATGCTTTGTTTTTTCTAAGTACCTCAGAATCCCTTTCCTAAATAACATTGTAATGAGAAGCTACTAAAGATTTGCCTTTAGAAATGAAGAATAGACCATTTGCTACCTCTAGTCACATTGTTTTGGAACTTCAGTTTCCTCAACTGTAAAATGCTGGGTTTGTACCATATGATCTCTGTGGTCTCTTCTTACTCTAACATTCTAAGGTCTGAGGCAGAGATCCTCACAGTACTTAAATAATATATTCTGAAAAAGAGTAGTTTGAGGCTTTGAGAGATATTTTAAGGAACTTTAGGCATGCAAATCTGGCACAAATATGAGGTTATATTGATTCTGGTCGTATTCCAGAGATAATCTGAGTAAAACGACTCATCTGGATCCTTCCCCTTAGTGGTCAAGATGAGCAACTGCACAGTTATAACTACTCACTTAGCAGAAGCTGTTACTTGCAAGGGATGGGATGAGTGATGTTGCTTTCATTCATTTCACAAGTATTTGTGAAATATAAAATATTTGTGTTTGTCTCTATTTTATGTATAAAGATTAAAAATAGTTCTTACCTTCAAATTATTCACAGAGATTCTAAAAAGGAAGGCAAGGAATCTAGATGACGTAGTAATAGAGAACCAGACCTGGAGTCAAGAAGAAGTCAAGAAGTGTCCTCAGATACTTACTAGCTGTGTAACCCTGGGAAAGTCAATCAACTTCTGTTTGTCTCAGTTTCCTTTTTTTTTATTTTATTATATTTATTTTTATTTTTGTACAAATGATGTTTTTTATACATTACTAAAATATTCTTGTTTAAGAGTAAACATAATGCCCTCATGACTAATAAAGAGAAAAAAATTAAAATTAGAATAAAATAATAATAATAGCAATAATAATAATAAGGGCAGCTAGGTGGTGCAATGGACAGAGCACCAGCCCTGGAGCCAGGAGCACCTGAACCCAAATCTGGCCCCAGACACCCAACAATCACCTAGCTGTGGGACCCTGGGCCAGCTACACCAACCCCACTGCCCTTAAAAAAACAAAATAAGAAGAAGAAGAAGAAGAAGAAGAGGAAGAATAGGGACAGCTAGGTGGTGCAGTAGACAGAGCACCACCCTGGAGCCCAAGAGCACCCAGGCCCAAATCCAGCCTCAGACACCCAACAATCACCCAGCTGTATGATCCTGGGCATGCCACCCAGCCCTGTTTGCCTTGCAAACTCCCCCCCAAAAAATAAATAATAATAATAATAATAAATGTGCTCCAGTTTGTGTTCCAACACCACCAGCTCTGTCGTAGGTGGATCATATTCTTTATGATAAGTCCATCACAAAAGCTACTTCCATATTTTTCCACTGTTTCAATTGCTGATCATATTCATACTTCATGCTTCCCTCACTACCATATACTATATTTTCTCTCTCCTTTTACTCTGTCCCTCTTCTTAAGTGTGTTGTAAGGTAGCTGAGTGGCACAGCTGACTGATCACCAGCCCTGGGGCCAAGAGGCCCCAAACCCACATACCACTCCTAAGACCCAGTAACCACCCCAGCTCTTTGGTCCCACACAGGCCATCCAATCCCAGCCCCTTGTAAGAAGTAAAAAAGAAAATGTGTTATATCTGACCACTCTCCCCCATGGTCCACCCTCTCCTCCATCACTCACATCCCCCCTTCCCCTTGTCCCCCTTCTTTCCTTCTTACTCCAGATGTCTATACTCCAGTGAGTATATATGCTGTTTCCTCTCCTAGCCACCTCTGATGAGAGCGAAGATTCCCTCATTCCCCCTTGCCTTCCCCCACTTCCATATCATTGCAATAGCTCGTTGTAGTAAAAAATCTTATTATATGAAATATCTTAGCCTTTTCCACATCTCCTTTCTCTTACTCCCATTGCATTTCCCTTTTAACCACTGACTCCATGTTTACAATATATTGTATCTTCAAATTCAGCTCTCTCTTGTGTTTCATCTATAAAAGCTCCTTCTACCTGCTCTATTAAATGAAAAGTTTCTTAAGAGTATTATCAGTATCATTTTTTTTGTTTTTGCAAGGCAAATGGGGTTAAGTGGCTTGCCCAAGGCCACACAGCTAGGTAATTATTAAGTGTTTGAGACTGGATTTGAACCCAGGCCCTCCTGACTCCAGGGCCGGTGCTTTATCCACTGCACCACCTAGCCGCCTCAGTATCATTTTTCTATGCAGGAATACATGTAGTTCATCATCATTAAATCCCCTCACATTTTATCCTTCTCTCTACTCTCCATGCATCACCTGAGTCCTGTATTTGAAGATCAAACTTTCTGTTCAGTTCTGGCCATTTTAACACGAACATTTGAAATTCCTCTGGTTCATTGAAAGTCCATCTTTTTCCCCTGGAAGAGGACATTCAGTTTTACTGGGTAGTTGATTCTCGGTTGCATTCTGAGCTCTTTTGCCCTCCAGAATATTATATTCCAAGCCCTATGAGCCTTTAATGTAGTTGCTGCTAAGTCCTGTGTGATCCTGACTGCAGTTCCATGATATTTGAATTCTGTCCTTCTAGCTGCTTATAATATTTTCTCTTTGACTTGGGAGTTCTGGACCTTGGCTATAATATTCCTGGGGATTGGGGTTTTTTTGGATCTCTTTCCAGGGTAGATTGGTGGATTCTCTCAATTTCTATTTTGCCCTCTGCTTCTAGGAAATCAGGGCAATTTTCCTGTAGGAATTCTTTAAAAATGATGTCAAGGCTCTTTTTCTGCTCATGACTTTCAGGTATCCCAATAATTTTTAAATTATCTTTCCTGAATCTGTTTTGCAGATTGCTTGTTGTTTTCAATGAAATGTTTCACATTTTCTTCTAATTTTTCATTCTTTGGGTTTTGAAGTATTATGTCTTAACTTCTCATAAAGTCAGCAGCTTCCTTTAGTTCCATTCTACTTCTGAAGGATTTGTTTTTCCATCTGGCCAATTCTGCTTTTTAAAGCATTTTTCTCATCAATAATTTTTTGAACTATTTAATCCATTTGACCTATGCTGGTTTTTAACATGTTAGTTTCTTCAGCATTCTTTTGGATCTCCTTGACTAAGCTGCTGACTTCTTTTTCATGTTTTTCCTGCATCTCTCTCATTTCTTTTCCCAATTTTTCTTCTATCTCCATTATTTGATTTTCAAAATCTTTTTTGATCTCTGTCATAGCCTGAACCCAATTTCTGTTTTTGATGCAGTCTTTAGATGCAGGAGCTTGTACTTCCTCATCTTCAGACTGAGTATTTTGATCCTTCTTAGGATCATAGATAATGCATTTCTCAATGGTGTTCCTCTTTTTTCTATGTTTACTCATTTCTCCAGTCTGTGCCTGGTCTTGGGGTGCTTCCTGAGCTTTTGAGTATTATTAGGACACCACCCCCACAAGGATCTCAGTGTGTGAAGCTCTGTCTTCCCTCCTTGTCTGTGAATGACCATAAGCACCCCACTATGCCATGGGACTGAGGTGAGGGGGGCTGCTGTTCTATGGGGGGTCTAGACTGTGATCAGGATCTGAATGTGGTCAGAGCCCCAGAGTACTGTTCCAGGTACAGAGGACAAATCTCTCTCCACTCCCCTCCCTTTGGTAAGCTGAGCACTCACAGCTGAGTTGCCTGGGGGCTCCTGCTTACAGGCTCTGTTTCCTGGATGCCAAGCTGCTTGCTGAGTGACCTGAGGGCTGGGTTTCACACACTGGCTCTGGCAGAGGTTCCCCCACTGATCTTCTAAGTTGTGCCTAACTCCCTGGAGTGTAGGTCAGGAAACCGCCCCTGCTGCCATGAGACATGGCTCCCAGGCATCCTTGGGGCTGCCTCTGGGAGGCTGAAGTTCCTTCACTCTGGTGGCCACCCCTCTAACCCTGTGGATCAGAGCCTTTCCACTATTTTCCAGGTTACCTTGGGATGGAGAATTGCCTCATTGGATCCTTCTGTGGGTTCTCTCTCTCAAAAATTTAGAGTCCTTATTTTATGTGTTTTGAAATATTAGAGAGAGAGAGAGAGAGAAAGCACTTAAGAGAAGCTCTTCTCCTGTCCTCTCAGTTTCCTTTGTCTGTAAAATCCCAGCATTGTTGTGAGGATAACTATATGCTATTATTATTATTACCTTAAAAAAGGTATAAAAAATTATAAGGATATTGAAGAAGGTAGAACTCATTTTAACTTGAAATAAGAATGAGGGAGGGACTGAGTATCAAGGAAATAAAGGACAAATTAGCCCTGAATTAGTGAACAACAGTATAAAGAGTATTTGGAATCAGGGAATCTAGATTTAGATCCCAGTTCCTGTCACTTATGTGTGTGATCCTATATTTTAAATTGTCACCACATTTGGAGAGGTTATTGAGTGTATTAAGGATAACATCCATTCCTGACAACTCCCCACCTATCATTCTGAGACAGGCAGAGAGAGAGAGACTGGCTCAGCTGATTCCTTTTATACTTTCTCTCTGGTGTAGCATAGGTGCAGCCTCTTCAGAGAGGTAGATGTCCAAGATCCAGGTGACTTTACTGGTCACTAATTCCAAATAGAAATTAGGAAGCTAACTTCAAGGTAGACAGCTCTCCAGGACTCCTCAGTCATGGAGAAGGATTGAATTTGCCAATTTGGAGGTAGCCACAGAGTATTGATAATGGAGCAAATAGATGGTTCTTAACCCTGATCTTAGAAGTAACTTCAACAAAGACCCTAGATCCTTCCCAGAGGAGATTCTTTCTAGATATTTAGAAACTTTTTTCCTAGAATTTCAAAATCTAGAAAACTCTCTAGACTTCCAAAATTAAAAGGTCCAGACTTGTGTGCCCAGAGATGATGTGGAATAGGAACATACTTTGAGTACAACCAGACAAAATTCCCTTTCCTAAAAGACAGAAGCATGATGGGAACATACAAGCTGGGAAGCTATTTGTGAAGGACAGAGAGCAGGGCAAGCAGAGACCCTAGCTGGGGAGACCAACCACCCCATTGCAATAGCTGATCTATCACTGAATATAACCTGAAGTTCAATTACATATACCATAAAGATTATGTGTTTCTTTAATTCTCCTCTATCTTAATAAATGTTCTACTATAAGCAGACATCTTTTAGAAGACTGTTAATAATAGTAGCTAACTTTTTTATAGCATTTACCATGTACCAGGCTCCATGCTAAGCACATCACAATTATTATCTTATTTGATCCTCACAACAACCCTGGGAGGTAAGAATTGTTATTATCCCTATTTTCCAGATGAAGAAACTGAGGCAAAAAGGGATAACATAATTTAACCAGGATCACACTTCTAGGATCCAAGGTTGGATTTGACCTCAGCTCTTCTGACTCCAGACCTAGGGCTCTGTCTGCTATGCCACTAACAATTTATCTGCCCATCAAAACACTGGACCAAGAATGAGTGAAATATTCAATTCAATGAGAATTTATTGAGTAAACTACTGTGAGTGGTTGAACAATGAACAAAGGGTAGAAAATTAAATAATGCTATTCATAGTTAGAGCTGCTTCCAGCAGCACAGAGTTCAGAAACAACAAAATCATTTTTAAACAGGTCTTCTGATGCCACATTTACCACTTCCATGATTAGCAGAACTGGATAGTAGCAAAGGTTTTTGAACACCCTTCTCCTAGAGCAGAGTGGGGAACCTTTTTTTGCCAAAGTCAGATGAATATTTAATTCACGGGTCACACAAAATTTTAACTAAAAAATACTAACCCTAAAAAGCTCCTAGTTTTATTAAATTTTGAGTCCCACATGCAGTTGCCTTGGCAATGCCAGACCATAGATGTTTCCTGCCCCATCCTAGAGTATATTTCATGAGTAGTTTGTCCTCAATAGAACTTGAAAGAAATTAAAAGAACACTTTAAATTAACCTCTGATGAATGCTGAGGAATTTAGACTGAAAATCAGTATAGTGGATTCCACTTAGGTAGCTATGACTTTTGTTTTTGCAACTCTAGAATGCTGAATATACTTTAATACTTTAAGGATTATTGATTTCACCAGTGAGGGATGCCCTCCACTCACATAGATGACTATTTCTCTATTAATCCATAGTTGAAGGTCTTTGTCAGTTGTTGTGGCTAGTAAAGGGGAAAAAAATCACCTATTGAGCAACCTTTGGATGGTTTCCCTAGACACAGCTGGGCTGGTCATTGGATAGCAAAACATCCCATGTCACTGAATCAGTATTCAACAATATACCCAAGCATTGCAAGCAGTGTGTATTTTATGTTTACTGGATTTATTTACAGGTGATGAAAAAGTGTTCCTATAAGTTTGTACTAGACCAGATCATAAGAGTATAGATTTCAAATTATAAAGGAATTCGAAGTCATCCAGTTTAATCTCCTCACTTTAGAGATGAAGAAACTAAGGTCATGAGTGGTTAAGCAACCTCTTCGATGTCCAACTGCTAGTAAACACCAGAAACTTTTCTCTGCTGGGCCTTCCTTCTCCTAGACTGAGTTGGATCATAGTGTCATTGCCAAATTTCAAGTTGGAATGAACCCTTCAGACATCCAGTCCAACTTACCATATCCAAAGTGTTGCAATTTGAACCAAGGTCTTCTGACTTCAAATCCAGTACTTTCTTTATTCTAAAGTGCAGACTGTTTTAGATTGAACCATATATGGTGAGATTCCTTCAGTGAATAGCTTACTGTGATGTCTGTATTCAGACATTAGCCACTGCCTTTCCTTCTCTTTCAGTGTCAAGAAATGTTTTTACCTCTATAGGGTCAAGTCTTGCCCCAAAACTGTAAGGGAGCTTTTCATTCCACGTCCTGGGAAATCAAAGAAGAAAGTAAAGGGTTAAATTCATCCTCTCTACATTGGTAAAGTTTTCCCTTCTTTCTAAATGTCATATAATTGTAAGATCACAATAACCTCTTAGAAATAAAAACAAAAAATCACCTTCAACTCTTAACTTCCCAATGGATCAATATAAAATTTTTGACCATTTTGATTTGTGATGCAGAAAAAAAATCAACTCAAATTCCTCTTATTTAGCCACATAGACCAGTCTTAGAAATGCATGTTAAACACACACACACGCACAGACACACACACTCATACCAGGATGCTCTGGGCTGTTTTCATAAGACTTCTATGACACAGTAAAACAAGACTCATTAATTGGGCAAGTGGTCTTGGATTTCTTTCTAATTTTAAGAGAAGAGGCTTAGTTCCCTCCAATAGATAGGTGGCCTGCCTCATTCTGAGGAGAGCCATTTATGAAATACAATAATGGGTTGTTGTTTTTTCTAATCCATTTCATTGATGCCTTTTGTTTTTATGCCATAGTCACTTCTACACCTTCCCTCCCCGCCACAGCTGCCTTCCAAATCACTTGACACAGTGACCCCTTCTAACCATGGAGATGATATTCTGTGTGAGTCAGACCCAGTTTTTGTCTTTAGATTCTCATTGGAACCTTCTCCCAAACTACAAAGTGGGAGACACAATTAACTATTTCTTCATAGAGTTTTAAAGGGATCCCCAGGGATGTACCTCATTCTCTCTTAAGAGTGCAGTTAGCTTGAACTCTAACTTCCATGGCAAAGTTAGATGATGTTGAAAAGAGCAAATATTAAAATAAAGTGAGTTACAATGCTAACACTCCTCCCTTGTTTTGAACAGGAACAGAGATACTTGGCAAATCAGTTCGTATTATATTCTCTACATTAGGAGTTTGCATATTTTTTGCAATTGGCTACATGTTGCTGCCACTGTTTGCTTACTTCATCAGAGACTGGCGGATGTTGCTACTGGCTCTGACCCTGCCGGGGGTGCTGTGTGTCCCGCTGTGGTGGTGAGTGAGACCGTGTTCACAGGCATTCCCGTCCAGAGGGTCACATCTGGAGCTACAGTTTTTAAGATCACCAGTTGGGTTGAAATGTGCTTTGGGTTTTGGTTTTTTGTTTTTGTTTTTTGGTTTTTTGTCTTGGTGCCTGCTAGGAGCAATGGCCTTTCTACGTTGGGACCCTCTCACTGATATGTATGGTGTCTGTGGTTAGAGTGCTCTACAATTGTTTGAAAATGCCACTCATAATAGAATCTTAACATGCAGCCACCCTTTCTGTTGCCTGTTTGCTTTTCTCTTTCATATGTTGCTAACTTCTCTATTTTTGCCTTCCTTCAGAAAGTCTGTTTTTACATATGAACACATGTAAAAGTCCTTCAACTTTTCTATGATATATATGCATTTACTGATCTGCATAAAACTGCAGACAGAGAGAAAAGAGACAGAGAGACAAAAAAAAGAGAAATATATAGAAAAATATTTTTTATTTTAAAAAAAGAGAAAGAAAAATTTCCTTCTAGTCAGGTCTTTTTACAACACATTTGTAGCCTATTCCCTCTTGAAATAATACTAGAGGCAGAAAAATGATCCAAAGTCTTGCTGAAATAGAATTCATTTTACAGGAAGAGTTAGGGATGGAGAGAATTTAATAGCTGCCTTTGCCTATTTTGGAACTTGAAATAAAATAAAAGATATCTTTTTAAGCCAATTTCCTTTGAGCATTGGACTTTGAGGATGATTCTGATGGGACTTTTGTGGGTTTTTTTTATTTTTCACATTGAAGCAAGATGAGAAAGTACCCTCAGGGATTTTTATGAGGGTTTTTTTTTAATCCATTAAATTCCTTTATAATTATTCTTGGTTTGGCTACAGCCCAGCCTCTCATCAACAACTCTGAAAAACCATGGAACTTTGTTATTCAGCACCAAGAAAGCCTTTGTCATCATTTTTTCAAGGTTTTAATATTTTGTCTAGTTTGGCATGGTCTTTCATCAGGTTTTGAGCTTAAAAGCCTTTTCACCATATTCTGGAATGTACATTATCTCACAGCAGGAAGTCACATTCATTTAAAAAGATACCCACTTTTTCCTTCACTGTTCCATAGTCTTAAATGTGGTCTGATACATTCTTTTACCTTCTAGAAAATCTGTTTTCTTGATAAAAATTGAGTGCCTCTACAACTTACCAAACTGATGGATTGCCGGTATAAATTTAGTGTCTGGGAACCAATAATATTTTCCTTCTTATATTTCTCCCAAAGTTAGAAATGGAGCCTAATAGAGCTTAGAAATAAGTCCAACTCAACTGACTTCTCATCCTGAATTCAAGAGTCAAATTTCATGGTAAACAAACATACTTCATGAACCAAGGAGACAGATCACAGTGACATTATAACCACTTACTTATAAAGTAGTTCTATCCCAAGGAAATCATCCTGAATCCACAATGGCATGTGGATGTACCAGAGAAACCCCATACAGACAGATGGGTCCCATTGTAAGAGATTTTAGTATCAAAAAATACAAGAAGATAGAAGTTACAAGAAGAAATGCCTCCTAAATTATTCTCCCTTCTGATCAGGAATCTCTTGCCTCTCTCTCAAGTGTGTAAAAAAATTTTTTTTTAAAAACAGCCTCTTATCTAAACCTGAAGTATCTTGGGGGGGAGGGGAAGAGTGTCAGGGGACGAAAAGAATTTAGAGCTAGAACGAACCTTACAAGTCATCCCATCTAAACCCTTCATTACACAGATGAAGGGAAAGGAATAGGCATTTATTAAGTGCTTACCATGTACCAGAGATTTTGCTAAGCTCTCTATAAAAATTATCTCATTTGATCAGCATAATAACCCTATGAGAGTTAGGTATTATTATGATCCTCAGATCCCACAGCTAGTAACTGTTTAAGATTGGATTTGACCTCAGGTCTTCTTGACTCCAGCACCAACATTTTATCTTTGGCACCACTTACCTTCCTGAGATGAGGAAACTAAGACCCAGTCAGGGGCTAAGGTATTAAGAAAAGGAAATAGCATTCAAATACACTGGGGTCCTTGCTTGAATCAAAATCAGGTAATGCCCCAACTTTTTTAAGTCCCTCAGGTATATTTCATAGGATCCATTCAAAGGGAAGCTATTTTATTTTTGTTCTTTAAAAACAACAAAACCTTTTCCTCTACTTCCTGATTGATAAACAAGTCCACAAGGTTAGAGCATGTATATAAAGAGTATTTCTTTTTGCCTCCATCTGCCAGTAATTCATCATGCCAAAGAATGTGACTAATCTGTGTGGTGAAGACAAAACTCAAGAGAAAGGTGTCCCTGGTGAATTGACTGACTAGGAGTAGTACTAACATGCCATATACTTTGACCAAGTGTTGCCTTCCTAGATCCCCTTGACTTTAAGGGGTGTTTCCTCTTAATTACAAGTGTAAAGTGTGTGTGAATGAGTGTGTGTGTGTGTGTGTGTGTGTGTGTGTGTGTGTGTGTGCAAGACTGATAGTGGGAGGAGGAAAGTATTATAAGCCAGATATGGCTTACAGGAAGACAAGGATAATATCTCTAGCATCTACTCCCCATTCTTCTCCAAGGAAGACTTTAATTCCTGCCAGCAGGGAAAGCAGAAGTTTGGAGTCAGAGTTGGCCATGATCTCCTCAGAAAGAGGGGTGGTGGAGTAGAATAATATCTGTCTGCTCACTTTAATATTATTAGTCTAAGAGAAGTAATGTTTAGGATTAAGCTACACTTCTAATGAGATCCTTTTTTAATAATTGTTCTGGAATGGGATGTTGCTACTACTACTGCTTTATCAGTAATGACTTTGTGGTATGGAAGTTTCCCTTCAGTCTCCACCTTCACACTTGTCCACATGTGCTTGGGTTTCTTTGTGTGCACCCCAGTGGATGCATCCAGATTTACTGATATCCTTCCTTGACCATGAAAAGTCTACTTAACCTTCTCCAGTTTGTCTCCTTGGTGGCCCTCTTTGCCTTGTCCTTGATTTGACTAGAGTATACATATACTCATTCTTCTTTCTTGATTTGTGCACTATTGAGCTGGGTTGTATTTGTGATGCACCTTTCTGAATCCATCTTCTCTTAGGGAACCTTAGGTCATGCCAGGTAGGTGGAGGTAGACTCTGTTTCCCTGTTCAGCTTGGGACACCAAGATAGAGAAGGTACTGGCCAAGTGACAAAAGATGCCATAGTGCATTGATTTTGGTTGGCAAGAGGAGAAAGTGACTGGTTAAGGTAGGTAGAGAAAAGAGAAGGATGGATCTATAAGAGGCAGCTTCTTCCTTTTATTTATAGATCTAGGAAACAAAAGAACAAGCATTTATTAATGTGATCTAGACACTATATTAATTATTTTACAAATATTACCTCATTTAATCATCACAACAAACACAAGGTAACTGTTATACTATTATCCCCATAAGACAATTGAGAAAACTGAGGCAGACAGAGGATAAGTGACTTGTGCAGGGTCACACAGCTAGTAAGACCCTGAGACTGGATTTGAACGTAGCTGTTACTGATTCCAAACTCACCACTAAGTCACTATTACTACCCTACCCATCCAGCCCAGCTACCCAAGAGCAGGCTAAAAACTGTTTTGGTTTAAAAGAAAAACCCACCATTTTTGTTTCATCCTAAATCCCTTAACAACTTGGTTCTTTCCTTTACATAGTATTTCTCTAGAGTTCTCTTGCTACAAGGGAACTATGAGTATATAACCATGTTATGGGGAAGAAGCTGTCTCAAATATTACTCTGTACAATGACAAGTATTACCTCCTAACTACTTTAACACACTCCCCACCTTCGGTAGTGCTGGCTCCAATCTATGTGAGTACATCAGTCTAAAAAATTCAGTTTCATCAGTGTTTTCCCTTTAAAAGCAAAATGTTGGTCTAAATAGCATATAACCTACAGAGTCTTACTCCTGCCCCAGTGTTGTTAATTAACAGTAGCAAATGGAATGCCCCTGAGAATACATGTAGTCATTTCTACTTGTCTCACTAGCATAACTGGGGAAAGGTGCTGGGTGGAACTCAGATCATTACCCAGTGTCACAAAATCTTAGATCTGGAGCTATGAGAAACCAAAGTGGTTATCTACTTCAACTCCCTCATTTTACAGCTGTGGAAACTGAGGGCCAGAGAGATTCAATTACTTACCCAAGATAAAATTATTGATCCCAACCAAGTTCAGGATTAAATATACTAGCTCTGCCTTTTTTTTTTTTTTTGTCTTAGCATTCATGCTCACTCCTTCTTTATCTGTTTATTCCAAACATACTCACTCATGTCTCTCCTCATCTACTCACTCCTCCCTCTTCTTGGACAGTCAGGGACTCATCCCTTCTACTCTTCTCCTACTCACAAACTTCCAAAGTCACATAGATATCACTGCTCCATCTTCTTTCCACCAGACTCAAGTCTCTAAAATAAATAGCACCAGTAGAGATGTTACTACTTGATTTCTTTAAATAGATGTGAGTTGCCACTGACTCAGGTGCAGGTTTCCTCTTTTGATTTTGAGCCTCACAGTTATCCCCAACATCAGAAACCACCCAACTGGACTGCTGATTCTTTAGATCCTACCTAGGATTTTGTTGAAGGGCACCAAATTTAGAAGCTCTTGACAACACTTGTAGTCTTTCAACAGAGTACAAATCAAATGCTAAGGCATTTGGTTAACAAGAATCATTAGTGAAAATTGGATGTTCCATAGTGGTGTGCTGAGGTGAGCCTTCTTTTGCCCTGTCCAGCCCATACCTGAGACTTTTTCTAAGTATACTGCAGATCTCTAACACATTCCCCTACCCCACCCCCACCATGCCAGCCTTCCAACACACTCATAGAGTAGTGTCTCCCCTCCCCAACTAAGGGCACATTTTGTATCGCTTACTTTCCCAAAACACAATTTGTCATTTTTTACCCAATACAAAATTTTCTAAATATGATTCTTTTTGGTTCTTTAATGAGTACCAAGTAAATTATGAGTTACCTTTACTATAAGATGTATATCACACAGAACTCAGCATTGTCTTTCTTTTAAAAAGTCTGAGGGTTAGTTCCTCTAATTTGAATGAAGTATTTACTCAAAGTTGTATTACTATATAGGTGTTACGAAAAACTAAGTTCCTTTGCATCACACTCCAGAGTTGAGAAAACAGCAGAGAGTAACCAGAACTACTACAGAGAAGGGTGTAGAGCTCCAAAGAGAAATTTTGGAAGCTACCTACTCACACCAACTGATCTTGCACAAACACAATTGAATCAGTTATCTGGGATCATGTGGCACTGAACTCTTGCAATTTGTCAAAATGCGGAAAGGATAGGATATGTATGTATACACATGGACACACATATATGTGTATGTGTGAGATATTGAGTGCATGTATATACATATATTTCATCCTTTTGTGCTTCATACTTATGTGTATACATGTATATGCATACACACATGTTTTTGCATTGTGAATTTGTGTATATATATAATAAACATTTTGTGTATGCATTCATAAATATATATATAATTCAAAAGGAGCAAGATTTATATTAGCTAAAAGTATTGTTAAAAATCTATTTCAATGGCATAGCAATTGTATGTGAAAGCTGACTTACTCAACAGAGAGGGTTTTGAATAACTGGTACTAATCAATATTGTATGGCAGCAGACTGACAGGTCTTTGTTTCAAAATAAGACAAATGGGTTGACATGGGATATTTTCTATGAAGTACCTACTATGTTCTGTACTAAGTTCAAAGGTTACAAAGAAAGATAAAAGACAATATCTTCTCTTAAAAAGCTTACAATCAGGGCTGCTATGGTGGTGTAGTGGATCAAGCACCAGCCCTGGAGTCAAGAGTACCTGGGTTCAAATCCAGTCTCAGACACTTAATAATTACCTTGCAAAAATCTAAACAAAAAAAAAAGCTTACAATCTGGGGTGGTTAGGGGCCACAGTGGATAGAGCACTGGCCCTGGAGTCAGGAGTTCCTGAGTTCAAATCTGACCTCAGACACTTAATAATTACCTAGCAGTGTGGCCTTGGGCAAGCCACTTAACCCCGTTTGCTTGCAAAAACCTAAAAAAAAAGCTTACAATCTCTTGGAGAAAGATAACAAATTTAGAGACAACAAAGAGAGTTTGAAGGAGGGAGGATTTTGTAAAGTTGTTATTTCTGGCCAATTCTCACTTAGATCAACACTAGTGCTGGGGGGGTCCTAGTAATTCAGAGGTAGAAGTAGGGGACATGTCTAATACTTTTTTTAAAAAAAATAGAATTTAAATTTTTATGGAAACAGTACCAAATGGGGTAGCTAAGAAATTCAGGAGCTGAACTGGGAAAGAAAAGAATTTAGATAAAATCAGGAAAAACTGTGTCCTCTGGTGAGAGGAGAATGAAGTATCTAAATGTATTACGCATTGTACTAAGTGCTTTGCAAATATTTTCTAATTTGATTCTACCAAAGCTAGGTACCATTATTTCCCCCATTCTACAATTAAGGAAATTGAGGTAGACATGGTTATGTGACTTACCCAGTATCACATAGCTAGTAAGTATCTGAGACTGGATTTGAAATTGGATCTTCTTGGATCTTCCTGACTCCAGGCTTACTGCTCTGTCTACTGTGCCATTTCTTGGTTTAGGGGGTAGGGTGGTTATCAAGACTTTGATTTCATTCATGTGGGGAACTCTGCCAAAATGAAATATCATAAATCATTTTATCTGATTGTCTGACTCATTCAAAATTTAAAAAATATAATTTAAGTACCTGCACAAGGCACCCTCATCTTTGTCTAGATAATGTACTCAAGTTAACACAAAACAGTCAACATCCACTACTTCCTTTGATCCTCAAACAACTTTATGATACAGATGCCATCTCATATGTCCCCATTTTACAGGTGAGGAAATTGAAACTTAGAAAAGTTAAATGATTTCTCTAAAGTTGTACAACTAGCTAAGTGCCCACAGTGGAATTTAATATCAGGTCTCCAAGTCCTGAATACCTTCAATCACATCACAGTGCTCTACAGGGAAGAAACTAACACATAATTCCCCGGCAGTCCTTCAAAGATACCCAGGTAACCCTTGAATATCTCACTGGCTACTTATGTCTGAATATCCCTAAAATCTCCTTAAAATTTGTATATACCCATTAGCCACAAGTTTCTGATTAGAAAATTTGTGGTGAGAAAAATTCAAAGTTTTTATTTTCTTAATAAAAGAGAATTTTAATTTTAAAAAGTTACTTTTTATGGAAAATAATATTTTCTAGGATTTTTTTGATTGTCATTATGGAATTGACAGCTTCTGACAACAAAATAATTAGCTCTAAGAACTAAACCCCAAACTCAATTACAGGGTTATTCCTGAATCTCCACGATGGCTGATATCTCAAGGAAGATTTAGAGAGGCAGAAGACATCATCCAAAAAGCTGCAAAAATGAATAACGTGACAGCCCCAGTGATATTATTTGATCCTTCAGAGGTAAAAATTTGTGAGCATTTGCTTTTCACCATGATGCCAACCATGTACTCTTTACTCTAAACATAACATTATTTTCCTCATATCCAAATATATGAACTTTTACTAAATAAAAAACCCTAGACTCTATATTCTTGGTGCTTCAGAGATAACTTTGACACATATTTCCTACATGTAATTATATATGTGTGTGTGTGTGTCTGTGTCTATGTGTGTCTTTGTATATAGTATGTGAAATTTTCCCTCAATTACATGTTAAAACAATTTTTGACATTTACATTTTTTTAAGTTTTGAGTTCCAAATTCTATCCCTTCCTCCCATCCTCTTTCACTCCTTTCCTGAGATGGTTAAGCAATATAAGTGGAATCACTTATAATCTAATGGGAGAAATAGCACAAACCAATAGGTAGCCAATATCAAGGAGTTATTGTGTAATCAAAAGACAATGATAACCAGAGGCTTTGATGTGTATGTCTGACTCTTATCTTTGGCATGTCTAAATTTTTCATTCAACAAACTCATTTTTCATTCAACAAACATTAAGCAAATATCTTCTTCAAAGTACCTGTGTACAGCTACAGGAGTAGAAAGACCAGGAAAAAATAATTCCTGTCCTCGCAGAACTTTTGGGCCCATAAAAGCACATTGATGAGGGTAATGTGAGATTTGGAGGGATTTGTATGGGTTTGTACATAGTTTGGAATAAATTTGAAAATATTTTCCTGGAGATTGATGGCTTGAGGGTTACATTTTGAAGCACTTAAGTACTATGGACATTAGTTGCATTGCAATAGAGACTGTGTTCCTCCATATTTAGGAAATATCAGAATCTGATGATCCTTCTAGAATCACATAGGGAAAGAGGTGGTATGGTAGCTAGAGTCCTATATTTGGAGACAGGAAGACCTGATTTCAAATTCTGCTTTAGACATTTCTTAATTATATGACACTAGGCAAGTCACTAAACCTTTCTTAGCCTCAGTTTTCTTTACAACATAATGGAAATAATAACACCTATTTCACAGATTAATGTGAGAATTAAATGATGTATTCTAAAGATCTTAGCAAACTTTGGAGTACTATATATATATATATATATATATATATATATATATATATATATACACACACACACACATAGTAGATATTATTATCTTAAATTTAGAGCTGGAAGATTGTTGAGTTCAATATAATTTTACAGATCAGGAAACTAAGTCACAGAGAAGTCACTTTTTCAAGGTCACACAGGTAGTAAGATGAGATCTGAACCCAATTCTTTCCAACTTCAAGTCCAGTGATGTCTCCACTATGGCAGGGTACCTCTCAAGTATCAAATCTAAAGTCACACCCAAGACATTTTAGATGAGAACAAAGTTCTAGGATCATAAAGCCATTTAGATTTAACTGGAAAGGTACCTTAAAAGTCATCACCATTCATTTTATAGGTAAGTCAAGACAACAAACACTGATTAAATTCACTACAGTAAGGAAAATGAGACCCCAAAAGGGTAAATATTTTGTCTGATGTCAAACAGGTGGTAAATGACAGTGCTGGGATTCTGTCAGCATCCATTAAAGGTTCAGAGATCTAGTAAAGTAGATGTATCTTGCAATGATTCCAGATTCAGTCATAAATGATGGGATACTTCATAGAGCTTAAGGTCCCCCTGGTCCATTGCCCCAAACCATCCTTGAAATAACCATTCCACTTAACCGGGCCCCCTGAACTAGCATTGCTAATGAATCTTACCCTTCTAAATTCATCTCAATTCAAAAAGTATTTCTTGAATAAATAAGTTTTTAGCAGCCCTGTGTTAGGGAGGCAGAAGCAGTTCTATGTCTTTGCCCTTGAAAACTTCACAGTCTCTTGGAGAAGACATGAAACTTGTAGAACCTTGTACAATTCAGAATGATCAAATGCTAAATGGATTAAGCTAAGGACCATATCTGGCAGTGAAGAGATGGGACCATTCTGTCCCAAGAGGATGCGAGATAAAGTAGGTGTCACTTTATATTCAAGAATCTTTTCATGTTTTCCTTTATCTAATCTCAAAATCATCTCCATTCTTTTAGCTCCAGGAATTAACACCCCTAGAACAGCAAAAGGCATATATCCTGGATCTATTCAGAACTCGTCATATTGCCATAATCACCATCATGTCTTTGATGCTGTGGTAAGTACCAGACTATGAAAATGAACATCTGCTACAAAGAAGCTCAGGAGGTTGTTTGAGATTGATTTGCTTATATCAGGGAAAGCCCTAGGCACTAGGGCTGGAATCCATATCAGTGACAAAGAAAAATGGTGTTATTCTAAGATGTTTGAACTTTACTATAAATTCACTTTTTGAAGTTTAACAATGATTGATATTCAGGAACTTATAAGTCCTTGATTTTAGCAGCAAGGCAGACTGCTAGAACTATGCCCTGGAACTTTTATTAGCAATTAGACATTTGGCTCAAGATGCCAATAGTCCAGATTCCCAACATAATGAGAGTCCAGGGGAAGCAAGTGAGGAGGGGAAGATATCATTGTGTGGTACAACTACTTCTAGACTTACAGCCGGGCGGCTAGGTGGCGCAGTGGATAAAGCACCGGCCCTGGAGTCAGGAGTACCTGGGTTCAAATCCGGTCTCAGACACTTAATAATTAACTAGCTATGTGGCCTTAGGCAAGCCACTTAACCCCATCACCTAGCAAAAACCTAAAAAAAAAATCTAGACTTAAGCCCCAGGGTGCTTCCTCCTCAAACTTGAAGAAGCTGGGTCAGACTCTCTGGGCACTGGATCAACTCCTCTCCTGGAATGTCTATTCTCCCAAAACCATGCAACTAAATTTACCTCAGTGCATTAATTCCTAGCTGCAATTCTGCCATGCCTCATCCCAAATGAGTCTTTTCAGCTCTTTTGGGTTTAACAACAAAATGACTGACCTGACTGGTATTTGAATCAGGGCTAGTAGTTTTGAAACCAATTCCAGATCTATACTAGAAATTACACTGTTGGGTCAGAACTAACCAATCTAAGACTTCCTAGAAGTTCCATGATTTGATATGCTTAATGAAGTATTTTTTAGGGGGCAGCTAAGTGGTGCAGTGGATAAAGCACCGGCCCTGGAGTCAGGAGTACCTGGGTTCAAATCCGATCTCAGATACTTAATAATTACCTAGCTGTGTGACCTTGGGCAAACCACTTAACCCTATTTGCCTTGCAAAAACCTAAAAAAAAAGACTGCCCCCTCTGAGATATAGGGAAAAGAAGGGCAGATCAAGCTTATCAGGACAACAAGTAGATGACTGTTAAAGCAAAAAGATTCCAATCACATCTAACTGAATTTTGAATGCTCTCAGATATTCCCAGAGTTTAATCATTTTAATTGTATATAATTCATGGATTTATTAAAAATCTTCCAGATCTTTTCCTGATAACTGCTGCTGCTGCTACTACTACTACTATTACTACTATTACTTTGTTATTGTCCAGTTGTTTCAGTCATGTCCAACTCTATGACCCCATTTGGAGTTTTTCTAACAAAGACAATAGATTGGGCTGCCATTTCCATCTCTAATTCATTTTACAGATGGAGAAATTCAGGTCAACAGAGTTAAGTGACCTGCCCAGGGGTCACACAACTAGTGTCCAAAACCAGATTTAAAATCAGAACGATTCCTTCCTGATCTAGGCCCAGTGCTCTATCTACTGAACCACATAGCAACTCTACTACTGTTACTACTGTTGCTGCTGCTGCTGCTGCTGTTGCTGCTCTTCATTTTGATTCAGTTTTGAAATAAACATAATATTCCATGGAAAGTAAATATAAATTTAAAAAACTTTGAGGGGCATGTATGCTAAGGGGGACTATTAGATAGTTAAATGTTTTTCTAAATTTAGACAAATTAACATATGTATACCACCAAAAGTCAACTCTCACCAGAGAATATACCTCAGATATGTAATTTTCCTTTTCCTTGAAAGTGTTCTCTGAAATAGTGGGAAACCACCTTCATCATCTCTGAAGCATTATGTCCTATAGGACCGTATCTACTCCCTTATATATGTAAAGGTATATTTTCATTCCATAGGACATATTTTTTTGAACACCAAAAGCATACAGACATTGAATCCCCCACAAGTTGGATCCCTTCCAAAATACCAAAAGGAGGGATAGCCCTTAGACAGAAGCCTTTACAATATAAACTTGCCAATTTACAATACATTCACTTTTAGGTTGCATTAAAACATCGGTGCCTGTGAACAAACATTTCCTCAATTATGGAATTGCCTAACTTCTAATAAAATAGTGTTGCAGAAGACTTTTGAGTGGGAAAAGTGAAAGCTTAAGAACCAGAAGACTAGAATCAAACCTTCAGTTCTTCTACTTACTCTGGGTTTCAATTTCTTAATCTATAAAAGTGAGAGAATTGGATTAAATATCTTCTAAAAACCTTTGTCATTCTAACCCATGATTCATATGATCATCTCTTTCAGATATCCAAAGGACAAATGAGAGAAAGCAAAATGATTAGTACTGTCCATAAGCAATTCTTCATTATACAGGGTGTCCCAAAAGTCTTAGTGCAGTTTGAGACTTTAATATGTTTAAGCTATTCATAATAAAATTACATGATCTAGATAAGGTGAACTGAAGTATAATATATACCTCCAGAAGAGTTGAAGCTTTTTAGGGTCTCTGATTTTCTGCTAAATTGTTTTGTTATAGATAATGGGTCTTTCAAGACATATGAAGTTTGTCCATGGAGGACACACTTGAGATTCACTTTAGTTCTGTTCCAAATCAGTGTCTACTTTTATTTAAACTCATGCAGTTTTTAGTTTAGGCTTCAGGATTGTATGAGTATTGTAAATATTGTCTTTAGAGGAAGGAAGGAAGAGAAGGAAACAAAAATACATGGATGAGAGAAGAGAGAAGGAAGTTCAGAAACAAATATGGCAAGCAGACCAGAATACTGTCAAATTGAATACTCACTTTTTAAAAGCCAAGTTGTACACAATTCATATATAATTCTCACAGTTTCATGCATAATTATCTTTTTCCATTCTTCACTATATATATATGGAAATATTCGTGTTTTTCATATTAAAAACAAATACAACACTGTTTTCAAAAATTGTCCTTAAGTTTAGGATCTAGAGATGATCTCAGTAATGATGAGGGAGATGAGGGGAAAAATTAAATATTTATAATAAAAGTATCTACTGTGCAAGTAATTTTCAAATGTGTTCTCATTTGAGCTTTACAGTAACCCAGTGAGATAGGTGCTATTATTATCATTCCTATTTTACCAATGACAACACTGAGGCAAACACAGGTTAAGTGACTTGCCCTGGGACACATGGCTAAATGTCTAAGGCTGGAATTGAACTTAGTTCTTCCTGACTTCAGACCTAGTCCTAAGGGAAATGAATAGTAAAGTTCAAAGATAACAGAGATGATATGTGACATTTGTGGATATTGGCATAAAATAAATACAGAATTCTAAACACAAAGCATCTCATTATTTTTATTGTGCTAATGCTCTCAGAAACACATATTGGAACCCTTCCTAAGGAACTGTATTGTACCCTTTAAAAAAAAGTATTACAAACTTCATAACCATCAGCAAGGACAAACAATGACAGAGCAAAGTCTTGAAGGAAAAAAAAAACCTTTAGCAATTAATAAAGTATTGCCAGCAGACTTAACAAGTAACTCATAAACAAAAAAAATGGGTTTGACCTCTGCCCCTTGGATGTTTGCTATCTTTGGCTTTGTTCCCTTTCTTTAAATGGATTTGTAGGCTGTGTGTTTATAACTCTGATTCTTTACATCTTGATTAATATCATTTATTATGGATCTTCTTCTATTTCCTCATATCGACTGCTTTTAACAGCACTAAAATGTTCCATGACATTAATGCACTACAGTGATTTTAGTCATTCCTCAATGCTCAGTCAGAAGAGCTGGAGATCTTTACAACAAAAATAAAGCAATTATCAATATTTTTGAATAGCAAAATCATTTATTCCTTTTCACAATGTAAGACAAAGTTCTAGAAATATAATTTCTGGGTCAAAAAGGTAATAGCTTTGTGGCTCTTACTATTATTACTAAATTGTCCTAAAAATCATTTGCACCAGTTGATGATTAACTAATAGAAATAGAGTATCTGCTTGCCCACAGTCTGGCAACATTTTTTCTTTGACTATTTTTGTCAGTCTAGACTCTGTGGGATGGTATTTTAAAGTCTTAAAGTGCATTTCTTTGATTATTGAAGAATCTAGTAATTTTTCATGTAGTTATTAATAATTTTAATTTCTTAGATTGAATAATACCTACAGGAAGATCTCCAGGAGACCAGTAATTAACCAGAGTCATTTGTTTGATTTAATTATCTGTATTTAGTCCACATGAATTTTTGTTAGCAGGTTTTTTAAAATTTGATTTTATTTGTTTTTTGTTTTGTTTTTAGGTTTTTGCAAGGCAAATGGGGTTAAGTGGCTTCTCCAAGGCCATACAGCTAGGTAATGATTAAGTGTCTGAGGCTGGATTTGAACTCAGGTATTCCTGACTCCAGGCCCAGTGCTCTATCTACTGCGCCACCTAGCCGCCCCCTGAAATTTGATTTTAAAAACTTAAAATTTTAAAAAACAAAAATCTCAAATTTGAGTGCTAAAAAATTTTTTTTCATTGGGTAAATATAGATAAATTTTCAATTTTCTTCTAACCTAGTAAAAATTTGTTCTTATATCCATTTCTATAACAACCAAAAGTCCCAATAGTTCTCTCACCAAAGATGTTTTTCATAAATTTCTCATAATTTGGAGATAATCTATTTTTTTTGTCTCAGGTGGTTTATGGCAACAGTTGATATACAAAAGAATCTTCAAAGTGCAGTTATTTTTCTCCCACAGAACAGATTCAAAATGACAATAAACTGTGACTTGAGCAGCTAGGAAGGGAAGATGGAGAATTAGGTCTAGTCAGGAAGCCTTTGTTCAAATCTAGCCTCAGACATGGACTAGCTAAATTCAGCAAATCCCTTGCCCTCTTCTTCCTCACTTTCCTCTTCTGTAAAATAAGGGTAGTAATAATAGCAACTACCTCCCATCCAGAGTGAGAATCAAATGACATAATCTATGCAAAACAACTTAGCACCTTAGTAACTGGCACACAGGAGTAGGTACTGCATAAATGTTCATTTTTATTACCATTATATAACTACCACACAATGTGCAACCCACATTTTATGGAACTAAGAAACAATTTGGGCCTTTCATTTTCTTTGTCTCACAATAAGCTTTATTTTATGTCTGAATTTAATTGTAAGTAGGCCTTCCTCTATTACTCATGTATTTCTATCTTTATTGGTATACTAATGAACTCTAGGCTATTCCTATTTTTAAACTTGTGTGGCTAAAATACTTCTCACTGAATAATAGTGATAAAGGATTGAAGTTCTATAGGGCAGCAAGAAAAACTGATATTTTCAATCCAACTAGTCCTAGAACTAATAGGTTGTTGAAGTGTTAACCATAACCAATCCTTGACCAAGTAAGATGGGAATGATTCAGCTCTCTTCATCCTTGCCTTCTCCTGTCTTTCAGGATGCTAGTATCAGTAAGTTATTTTGGTCTCTCTCTCAACACTCCTAATTTGCATGGAGACGTCTATCTGAATTGTTTCCTGTCTGCTGCCATTGAAGTTCCTGCCTATGTGATAGCCTGGCTGCTGCTCCGAAACCTGCCCCGACGATATATCATTGCCGGGACACTATTCCTGGGCGGAGGGGTTCTCCTTTTCATTCAGCTGGTACCAATTGGTGAGAAGTTTAGTTGATGTCATAGACTAATTTTACAAAAAGAAAATGATCTTTCTTCAGGCCATCAAAATATCACACATACTATATGTCCCCAAAGCATACTGTCTATGAACCTCCTAGAAACCAAATGAAATTAATATCCTTTGGCACTAGAGAACCACAACATTAGTCTTGGTTTTAAACATGTGAATGATGATTCAATTCAGTTCAATTAAACTTGTATTTCTTAAGGATCTATTATGTGCAAGTTACAACAGCAAAAATGAAATTGTTCCCTGTCCTCAGGACCTTTTACTCTGTTGAAAGGATATATTTGATTTGTCGATGTAAGAAACAGTGAAGGCAAAGCAGGAAGCCAGGCAAAATGCTTAAGGAATATTTAATGAGGGAATGAATGTTTTCATTTGGAGGACAGGAAGGAAGACTACATAGAGGAGACAACATGGGATCCTCTCTTCCTAGAGGAAGATATTCTAAGCCAAAATGAAAAGGGAGCTTTTCTTTTTTTTTTCTGGTCAGCACCAGGTTTTGGTGATTCCCATCAGTAGTTCCTTAGTACTTAAATTGTTTCTGGATGCTTACTGGGAGTTTTTTGGTTCATTTTTTTTTTAATGAGGAAGCTTTGGATTTAGGCTATGCCATTCCTAGGAGTTTTTTTTTTAATTTTTTTTTAGGTTTTTGCAAGGCAAATGGGGTTAAGTGGCTTTCCCAAGGCCACATAGCTAGGTAATTATTAAGTGTCTGAGACCAGATTTGGACCTAGGTACTCCTGACTCCAGGGCCAGTGCTTTATCCACTGTGCCACCTAGCCACCCCACCCCTAGGAGTTTTCTTTCAGGAGATGATTGATGAATTCTATTTTTACTTTGTCCCCTGGTTCTATAGATCTGAATAGTTTTCGATTATAATTTTGTTCTAATATTTCTTGCTGCCTTATGGAGTCATTGATTTCTATTCAGGTTTCAGTCCTTTGCTTGGATAAAGTTTATCATTTCCTGTTCTAGAGTATTTTTTTCTTCTTCCAATTCTTTCCTCCAAAGATTTTTATATATTTATGTTTTATCATTTGCTCCTTTTCTTCTAGATATTCATATAGTTTTTATGTAAAATCCATTTTTTCTTTGAGTTTATAGTTATTCCTATTATTTGATTCTTATTTGGAGAGATTTACAAATCTATAACAATTTTTAATTGTGGTAAGAGTTTTATTTGACTTACCTCTTCAGCTTTTAATTCCTGAACTGGGTCTTTGTGCTAGGGCCAGGTGTACTTTGTATGAGATGGGTGGTCCTATCTTGCTATGTCACCTCCATCTCCCATTGGAAAGAGTTGGACTGGAAGAAGCCATTTCACTCTAAAAAAACCATAAAAATACTTCCAAAAATATTGTGGAACTTGAAGTCTTCAAAATGTAGATCAGCTGTTTTTAAATATCTTGTTTATATTGATATTTTATTTTTATATCACCATTTCCAAATGCATCCTTCTACTTCAAATACCCAGCAATCCAGATTTTAAATGAAAGAGAACATACACACACACACACACACACACACACACACACACACACAGACAAACACACTCAACAACCTTATCTGGCAGCATATTTACTATTATGTACTCATTGTCCCCCACCCCTGCAACAATGGGAGGTACATTTTGTCCCCTTTTTTTAAATTAAAAAAAGTGGAGATAACTTATATGTGCCACACTCAGTCACAGATCAAAAGCAGTCTGGAATGTCAGGAGGATTCAGTGGTTCATAATTAAGGGAATTAATTTCATGTAGGTAGGTCTTGCCTTAAAAGAGAGAATGTTCTGTATCAGGGAGGATTCAAAATAGTGGGACCCAACTTTTTATGAGATGGCAGATAGAAGAGTTTTGGATCAGAAGTGGCAGCTAGATCTGTCTGGGATAGGGCCCAGAAGATGTCAGCCAAGTGTGACTAGGGACCTTGGATTCCCTATCTCCTGTGACATTACTGGAACTACTTCCTGATTCAGCCCATTCATTCCTCCACACTTGTCATTCATGGCAGAGTGGAAATTAGTGAGATGTTCTAAGACCTGGATTTTTTGAGATTCAGAACACTGGTCTTTAATATCACAAAACAGAATGCTAGGAACTTTGGAACTCAAAGACCTGGGATGTCCTAGTCCAATGCTTCCATGTCACTGCTCAGGCCTTCCAAAGTCCCTATCCTCAGGCTTTCTTTGGGAAACCCTCCATTCTTTTTGCCTCTGAACATAGAACACTACAAGCATCTTTTCTCTCTGTACTAGGATGGTATTGGCTTATTACTTGTTTTGTACTCATACTGACTTTATTGGTCTCTCTTTTCCCATTCCCAGTGGGCTTCTGGCCACTTTTTTTGTTCATTTGATCTTCTTTTGCTTTTGATCATGGCTAGTGATAGATAACTCCAGAAGACTCTGCTGTGTAACAGGTGACCCAAAAGTCTTTTGAGACACTCTGTACTATTTGTTGGTAGATTACAATCTATCTTTCTATCTTTCTGTTTGTCTATCACTTCTATGTGTGAGGGGCTGTGCCAGGTATAAATATACAAAGACAAAAAATAAAAATAGTCACTTTAAGGAATTTACCATTGAATTCTGACCCAGAGCCCTTTCTGGTCAGCACTGCACAGATTTTACCAATAACAAACTGGATCCCTTTTTGGTCATCCTTAAGAGCCCTGCTCCCCACACAGTGTTGGTACTTGTTGACTGCAATACTAATGTTCCTTATAGACATACTTGGAAGCAAGATTCTACCACCCACAATTTGGAAACCTCAGTTTCCCAAAGGTTTTCACAGTCCATAGTCCCTCCCAAAAGAATGTGAGAGAAAGATATCCAAGATGAAGGAAAAATTTATAATGATAGAATGAGAACACCAGACAATGCAATGGAAGAGAAGAGCAAAGGAATAGGTATGGGCTAAATAAGAATGAGAGCACAAGGAGAAATAGCAGAGGAAAGGGGCTTTGCTTCAGCAGATTGCAACTCTGAATCCCAAGAACTAGAGGAATAGATGATAAGAATTTGCTAGTCATAGGGGAGAGAAAATACCAAGTATGAAAAAGGCCAAATAAGTCTAAATAAGCATTATATTCTTATTAGAATTTGGATGTGAAAGTGTTTCCACTGCTGGTATCTCCCAAGTGGAACCCCATGGTGGATTTACTGGAGAATAGAAGAGTCTTGGTAATGATAATATATATAGTATTGTAATAAAGAAGGCCTCAAACCCATGTGCCTGCTTCAGTCTTCCATTACTCTTAACCTCAAAAGTTAATGAAAATGTCCCAGACAGTGATAGCCAACTCACTTTTCTCCTACTTTAATAGGAATCCCTTAGGTTAATTGGGACAGAGACAGGAGGATTAATTGTACTGGCAACCAGGGAAGTTGAGTAATATAGAGCTTTTAGAACTTCCATTTTTATTGCTATGGAGTTATAAAGCCTCTTCTTTCACATATTTAGATAAAACAGTCTCCCACAGGAAAAGAATCTGATTAGGAAATTATGTAACTACATAATGGAAGCATTCTGCATATAGCTACTTCGCTCCCATGTTTATATGTAAGGGGCTCCCCAAATAAAGATGTTCTCTGGAACCAGAAATGCATGGTTCTAAAACCAAGCTTTGTTTTTCATCTCTGTTTCTCACAAATTTATATAATAGCAAGGGAAACTTGGAATTATGCAATTTGCAAGTTCTGTGACCTTTAACATACTCTCCACCTCTTGGTCTCAATTCCCTCATTTGGAAAAAAAAAGGGAAAAGTTTGATCATGTGGCTTCTAAGTTTCCTTCTAGCCCTAAATCATGATCTCTGTAAAGATAGCTTTAATCTCATGACCTTCAATATGGTGGTAGTATCAAGTATTTATCAAGTAGTGGTAGTATAAAATATTTATCAAGTAGTAAAAGAGACAGCTAGGTAATAAATAGAGAGAATACTGAACTTGAATCTAAGGAAGACCTGAGCTAAAATCCTGCTTCAGATACTTGTTAGCTCTATGACCTGGGCTAGTCATTTAACTGTCTGTACTGGTTTCCTCATTTAAAATAAGGATAATAATAATAATAATAATAATAATAAATCTCCCAGGGTTGTTTTGAAGACAAAATGACAAATATAAAAAGACAAATATAAAGTGCTTTGTAAAACATAAAGAATTAAATGTATGTTAATTATTATTGTTAATTAATTGTGAGTGATAATAGGACTCCTGCCTGGGTTCAGTGATTCACAAATCAAGCAAGACCTTCACAGAGCTAAATATCAATTATGACAAATTTTGATTATAAGTATATTTATCCTTTCTTTTTTTGAGCACAATAAAAATTCTGTCTTTAAAGAGTGATATGATAAATACACTATATAATTCCATTTTTAAAACCAGCATAGAAAGGAAAGGCCCTTTTCTTTGGGGGTTATTTGTTTACTCACTAATGACTTAGCTTGAATTATTTTTGACAAATTCGCAGAAGCTGTACAAAGGTCACCTAAATCATAATGGATCTGGGATTAGAGTAGTACAAAGTACAAAGCAATCTTCTTTTGCTTTTGATCATGGCTAGTGATAGATAACTCCAGAAGACTCCACTGTGTAAAGGGTGACCCAAAAGTCTTTTGAGACACTCTGTACTATTTGTTGCTTTTCAGCATGATGAAAAATAGCAACTGGAATTCCAGGTAGAAGAGCATTTGTGAAAAGCTTCCTTAATTATTAGTAAATACAGAAAAAAAATAGCATCAAAATTGAAGGGAAAGGAAATTGGAGCTAGCAATTATTTCTAAAACTCACATAGTCTCATTGGATCTGTTTTCCAGAATATCACTTCCTATCCATTGCCCTAGTGATGCTAGGAAAGTTTGGAATCACCTCTGCATTCTCAATGCTCTACGTCTTCACAGCCGAACTCTACCCAACCCTTGTCAGAAACATGGCTGTGGGTGCCACTTCCATGTCCTCCAGAGTGGGTAGTATCATTGCTCCTTACTTCGTTTATCTCGGTGAGATTTTTACTTGTGACTTTTTCATTCCAAGTCAAGAAAAATTCAAATATGCGCATTAAAACCTTAAAGTAGTTACTCTCTGAAAGTTTTTTTTATTTTGATGTTTTTATTAATGAGTTTTGTTTTTTCAGCAGTTCCTTCTGAAAACACTCACCTTCCCCTTCCAGTTTGAACTTTCCCATACTAAAGAAAAACAATTTAAGCAAAAATATCTGATACAAACTATGCCTGACATATACAACATTCTACCCTGGTTACTCCCCTACCTCTCTGTCATAAGGCAGAAGATGTATTTTATTATGTGTTTTCAATCAAGGCCTTATGTTTTTATATCACAGAATATAATTGAATTGTCCTCCCCCTAATAAGCTTTCCCTGAAACAAATTAGTTAACCAAAACAACTTGGCACTATTAGTTTATGTGACTGTGTATACAAGACTCTGCATCCATAGTTTCATATGAATGAAAATATATTTGCGTAAGATTTTTTGAGTTTCCATTTATCCGTTTCCCTATCTTCATTTTTGTTCCTTTTTATTTGAAAATCATTTCCACTGCCTATAATTTCAAGAGAGCCATCAACCACTTTTTCCTATTCTAAGTCTTTCTGGTGAGTAGCTAAATAGTGCAATGAATAGTGTACTGGGTCTCATTTTCCTGAGTTCAAATTTGGCCTCTGGGTCCCTAGGCAATCACTTGATCCTATTTGTTTCAGTTTCTTATCTATAAAATGAGCTGGATAAAGAAATGACAAACCACTTCAGTATCTTTGCGAAGAAAACCGCATGTAGAATCATACAGAGTCAGACATGAATGAAATTACTGAACAACAATAACAAAAAAGTTCTCTCACCTTGTTTCAATTAATGAGGGAGCTGAGTTAGCTCAAGTTTCTCCACTAAAAGAACAATTTGTTTCACATGGATGACTGAGTGCCAGCTTACATGGAGACTCCCAAGAAAATGCAAAATTAAGCAAGTAAATGATTATGGAAGTCCAGAGGTTCCACTGAGGCTGCCAACGTGGAACTGATGTTTCAGACGCTCTTTCTGGCCTTTGGAGAATTTTAAATCTGAAACCCTAGCCTTGAATTCTGCTGATGCCTCAACAAAGTAATCTCCTTATGTAGTATCCACAGAGTTCTCATTACAAGCAGTCTCCTTTGTTCAAGCTGAATTAGGAGTGTTGGAGAAAAGTTTCCTGCATTAGGTTGTAAGGTGGGCCTAGATGAGTCCTAAAGTTCATCTAACTCTAAGGTTCTTGTTCTATGATTCTATTTTTCTACTAGGCGCCTATGACAGAATCCTGCCATATGTTCTTATGGGAAGCCTAACTGTGCTCATCGGCATCATTACTCTGCTTTTCCCAGAAAGCCTTGGAATGGCGCTACCAGAAACCTTTGAACAGATGCAGAAGGTAAAAGGGTAGGTAGATTTGATCTAGCTTCTGCTAAAGTTAAAATAGTGTTATTTTTATCACTTAGAAGTGTTTAGAGAGAAACTCACAAAATAGAAACTTAATGCCACTAAAAAGTCCTTTTCTTTATTGTGTTTTTCTTCCTTCTTAAAAACGTCTGGCACTAAGGTAGACTCAAAAAGTTTTTGAAAACAATTTTACAAAACACTTCTCACACAAATAAAATCAGATTTAAAGAACTAGGCAAACATCAACTGCTCATGGATAGATCAAGTTAATACAATAAAAATGACAATTCCACCAAAACTAAACTACCTGTTTAGTGCCCTACCAATCAAAATTCCAATAACCACTTTAATGAGTTAGAAAAGTTATAAATTCATATGGAGAAATAAAAAGTCAAGAATTTCCAGGGATTCAATGAAAAAAGTGCAAAAGAAGATGGCTTAGCCTTACCAGATCTAAAATTATATTATAAAGCACTAGTCATCAAAACTGTCTGGTATTGGCTAAGAAATAAAGTGGTGGATCAGTGGAATAGACTATGTGCAATAGCAGGAAATTATTATAGTAATCTGCATTTGATGAATTCAAAGAGACCAGCCATTGGGATTAAAAATTATCTCTTTAATTAAAAACTGTTGGGAAAATTGGAATATGGAAGAAACTTAAATTAAACCTCATACCCTATACCAAGATAAGATCAAAATGGATACAGGATTTAGACATAAAAAACAATATTATAATATAAGCAAACTGGAAGATCAAGGAGTAGTTTACCTGTCAAATCTATGGAAAGGGAAGCAGTTTATGACCAAGGAAGAGATGGAGAACATCACTAAAAACAAACTAGATAATTTTGATTACATTAAATTAAAAAGCTTTTGCACAGATAAAACCACTGTAACCAAGATCAAAACAAATATAGTAAACTGGAAAACAATCTTTACAACTAATGTTTCTGACAAAGGACTCATTTCAAAAATGAGAACTGAGTCAAATTTTTAAAAATTTTTTTTAAAAAGCCATTCCCTAATTGACAAATGGTCAAAGGATATGCAAAGTCAATTTACAGATAAGGAAATCAAAGCAATCCATAGTCATATGAAAAATTGCTCTAGTTGCTTATTAGAGAAATGCAAATTAAAGTATTTCTGAGGTACCACCTCACACCTCTTAGCCTGGCCAATATGACCAGAAAGGACAATGATCAATGTTGGAAGGGATGTGGAAAATCTGGGACCCTAATACATTGTTGGTGGAGCTGTGAACTCATCCAGCCTTTCTGGAGAGCAATTTGGAATTACGCCCAAAGGGCAACAAAAATGTGCATATCCCTTGATCCAGCAATACCACTACTGGGTCTATACCCTGAAGAGATTATGAAAAAGGGTAAAAACCTCACTTGTACAAAAAAAAATTCATAGCAGCCTTGTTTGTGGTGGCAAAAAAATTGGAAATTAAGTAAATGTCCTTCAATTGGGGAATGGCATAAGAAACTATTATTTTATGTATGTCATGGAACACTATTGTTCTATTAGAAACCAGGAGGGATGAGAATTCAGGGAAGCCTGGAAAGATTTGCATGAACTGATGCTGAGCAAGATGAGCAGAAACAGAAAAACATTTGTACACCCTAACAGCAACATGGGGGTGATGATCAACCCAGATAGGCTTGCTCATTCCATCAGTGCAATTTTGGGGTATCTGCGATGGAGAATACCATATGTATCCAGAGAAAGAAACAAAAACCAAAGACCAAAGACTGTTACCCTTAATTTAGGAAAAAAGCCATTATCTTATTATGCAATTCTGCTATCTCTTATACTTTATTTTTCTTCCTTAAGGATATGATTTCTCTCTCATCACATTCAACTTAGGTCAATGTATACCATGGAAACAACGTAAAGACTGACAGACTGTCTTCTGTTGCGGGGCGGGGGAGCAAGATTGAGGAAAAATTGTAAAACTCAAAATTAATAAAATCTTTCTAAAAACAATATGTATACACACACACACACACACACACACACACACACACACACACACACAAACTCCACCCCCCCCAAAAAAATGTCTGGCACGGTTGAGTGTGGGAGAGAGGTTCCAGTTGTGATTTCATTAGTCTTCAGAATTCCCAACCCAGAAACCTCCACTGATGTAGACTAGCAACTCCTAAGTTCCTTATGGTCCTAGAGAGTTGTCTGGGACACTGAAAGGTTAAGCAATTCACATGATCCCCACACCTAGTCAGAGAGAGAATTTGAATCCAGGTCCTCCTGACTTCAGGGCTATCTCTCTACCCTCCAAAGAAACCATCTTAACATTTATTCAGATGGTTCCCATTCATAAGAGGCAAAGATTTGATTTCAAAGGTCAAATAATATGTTAGCAAAACATCATTCCTCAGAATCTAAAGGGTTCTCATTACCTGAATATTTCTTCTTTCAATACCCATTTAGACTCATCAGTGCCTTGTTATCCTGTGAAATTTTTTCCCCATGTCCTTTCATCAATCCTCTATGGATGATCTACCCAACTCACTGGGTAATTTTCAAATTAAAGTGTTTTCATGGTCCCAGAGTGCCAATGTAGCCTTTGAGATTCCATGTATTTGTAGCCTCATGTTTGGCAATAATAATAAAAGAATTGAAATTTGATATCTTTTATCAAATGGAAATGCCCCAATGTGTGTTTCAACTGATAAAGTTATCAGGGCTAAATGGGGGTGGCTCAATTGTTTGTTAGATTGATTGGCAATCAGTGTATTTTATATTATTTATTTCAATTAAATAGCACAATGCTTGGCATATTGTAAGTACTTAATAAATGTTTGTTGTTATTCATAGTGGCCATGGCATGCCACTATTGTCCATTTCCTTCTCCAATGGATTAAGGCAAACAGATGTATAAGTGATTTGCCCAGCATCACACAATTAGTAAATATCTGAGGCTGAATTTGAATTTGAGTCTTCCTGACTCCAGACTCAATATTCTATCCACTTAGCTATCTAGCTACCTCAATGTATACTGATAATTAATCATCATAAGGACCCTGTCAGGTGAATTTTGCAAGTATTAATCTCCCTTTTTTATTTAACTGAGGCACATAGAGATTGTGACTTTTCCATAATTAAGCAAAGTGAAAAAGCAGGATTCAGGTTTTTGCAAGGCAAATGGGGTTAAGTGGCTTGCCCAAGGCCACACAGCTAGGTAATTATTAAGTGTCTGAGATCGGATTTGAACCCAGGTACTCCTGACTCCAAAGTCAGTGCTTTATCCATTACGCCACCTAGCCACCCCTGAAAAAGCAGAATTCAAATGCAGCTCCTTTCTGATTTCTTTCCATTATTCCATGTATGACTAGCCCATTTCCTTTCATATATATATATATATTTATATAACCTGGATACCATCCATTATTCTACTTCTTACTTGCAAGTCATGCTGGGTGGTCTAATCACATCCATAGGATGATCTATTGGGTCGGTCACAATTTTTCTCATCAAAGACTCTCAGAGTTGGAAAGTCACCAGTGATCTATTATCAAATTCAATGACCTTTTCCTCCATTTTCATTCTTCCTGAGGTCTCTGTAGAGTTTGTCACCCTCTTCTCTTTG